>NC_090891.1:31859772-31862272 GCF_036669925.1 Montipora capricornis | reverse complement strand
AATTCACCATAAAGGTTGCGCTTCTCTGTTTGTTAACAAAAACGTAAGAACGCACTCGACAACAGTCGTCAACTGCTTCTTTCGGGTGGCTCATCGTGAACAATATCGTTAGCGTTGAATTGAGCGCGCATTGAAATAAAGTCATGCTGCGTGTGGCCCGTGCGATCAAGAATTTCTCGAGATTAGCAAAGTTTCTGCCACCGCAATTCACGTAAGAAATCTAGAAATACCTCGACCAATACCTCGACCAGGAAAACGGGCCAGAATAAAAATAATTGTCAGATCAAAATAAATGACAGCTATTTTCAACAGGTGAATCGGGGAGGACATCTTTAAACAAATCCCGCACACTTGGAAATACGCTACTGTAAAGATACCTGCGAAAAGTTCAGCGTATCACTCCGCCGATATTCTGAACGATTTCCTGTACATTTTGTGCTGTGATTGAGACTTTTCTTCGCGAGCAAAACCTTCCCAAACGAACCAGTCGAGTATGGTGATCAAGTGATTTCCGTTTAAGAAGCCACGAAACGACTTTACGGCCTGCTGACCTCTGATTGGGCAGAAAAACACAAAGAATTTCTGGCACCAATCAGAATTGAGAATTACCTCTAATGTTTGGAACTGGTCTGGTAAGAACTTGTCCCCAGGGCTCCCCAGGGGCTCTTCTCGCCCTACTATGCCTTTCTTGGTCGCCATTTTCTTTCGCCCGTTTACACTTCCCTTGCCTCGCGATCTGCCCGTGGGTCTCCGAGGATGCTCCAGAACCAACGATCCTTACGATGGAGCTGAGGGCGATGATCTTTGCATCTGAAGATCGCATTAATTAGAATGATCCTGCAGAATTATTACACCCCTCAAAGTTTAAAATGCGCTTTCTTTTTTCGTTCCCTTTCCTTCCAGTTCTAATCTGCTGTAAATCTGCCGGTTTCTCACCAGCTACACGCAACCTCGTGTTGGGCAATACTCCATGGGAGAATGCCATGGATACACCCGTGGACCGTAGAGGGCTTAAAAACGGCTGATTGGTCGAGAGGTTATTACGTAAAATTTGCCCCTCTCATCAAATGCGCATGCGTGCAGTGTAGAAGATCTTTACATGGCGTTCAAGGTTGCCGATGTTTCTACGGAATCCATGAGCATTTATGAACAATTCTACTGTACCGGCACATGTGCCTGAGTAGAAATTTATCACGTTGTAGATTCTGATACTTAGAACATAGTTTTGGGCTATTTAGTGAAGTTATTTTCGTTTATTTGGCGAGATGGGTCTGGGTGTGTGCAACATTTCAGGGGGACTAAACTGTTTACCTTTTATTTTTCTCTGAATGATCTTAGTTTCATCCTTGAGTTCCTCATTTTTCTCCCGAAGTTGAGCTAAGAAATGACTGTTGCATGTGAAATAAAAGTAGAGCCTCAATTGTAATTGGGTGGCAATTTGTGCAACAAGGTTTTTTGGAAATTTCTTGTGTTTCAATTTGTTTTTGTTATTAGATCAATGAAAAAGTGCAAATATATTTGTGTATGTATTTAGATGTATAGAAGCGGTTGCATCCTTAAATTTTTGTTAGCAGCCTCCTCTCTCATTCTTTGTCAATTCCGTTTCCTTTTCCGGCACCTCAATTCGTTTCCTCCGTTCTCCATAGTCCGAAGTTTTGCTGATGGACGGGTGTGAGCGCTATTCTGGGAATAGAAAATAATGGGTTCCCCCAACAGGTGGAAAACGAGCCGTTTCTGAGGTTACGTTAACATAATACATCATGAAGCGAAAAAAGTTTAAAACCCCTAACAAACTTGCAACAACAAAACATAAACTAAACAGCCGAGGAGGCGACGCCGGTCAGCCGCGGATTTTTGCGAGAAAAATTCTTGGTCGAAAGGGCAGTCGTTGAGCAAGAATCACGTAAAGGTGGTATAAAATAGAAAGACACGACACAAGATTTCAAACACACTAAGGCCATCCCCTTTTTTTTCTTCGTTTACCGTCGAATGCGTTTCCTGATATCGGGTCGGTTGGTCGGATTGAAAAAAAAAAAAGCCTAAAAAAAAAATCATAAGCATTCTCGGAATCGGAGCCATGGTACCCCAGCATAATAGCTGTGGAGCCAGGAAAACAACAAGACATGAACCCCAAATCAATATGGCGGAAAAGTTGGTGAAGGTTGTTGCAAAATTAAGACAGCGTGAGGAAAAGGATCAACCACCGAAACTCCTATGCTACATAAAATGGCTTAAAAGCGTCGTTAGCCTTTTTCTTTTTGTTTTGAAAATGCCAAAAATTTGGGTCAATCGGACGACGCGAAACGGAGAAAAAAAAGGGGATGGCCTAAAGCAGTTTATTAACTTAAGGTTTTATGTACCATTGCTAACTAGACGAAACGTAACCGTCAATTTAGCCGCAGACTCTCATCTGCCCACGAATTGAATGAGAAACGACTCTTTGAACTCCGGGCATACTTTAAAGTCTTATCAGTGGCTGAACAAGAGACGAAGACAACAA
>NC_090891.1:31819772-31847272 GCF_036669925.1 Montipora capricornis | reverse complement strand
CCAAACTATTTTTAGTGCGTACGAAAGTAATAAAGCTGGGGTATGCATACTTTTTAATAACAATTTTAGTTTGCAAATTGAAAGAACTTTCGTTGACCCCCTCAGGGTGCTTTATAATTTGCGACATAAAGGCCAATGACAGAAGTTTAACCTTGGCTAACATTGCTGCCCCAAATGATGACAACCCAGCTTTCTTTTTAGATTGGTTTGGACACCTTGATGACTTCAAATGTGACAATATTATCACAGCAGGTGATTTCAACCTTGTACTTGATCTAGAGAAGGATAAATCGGGCGGTCTCCCAAAAACGCATCAAAACTGTCTTAAAATCATCAAGGAATTCTCTGAGAAACTTGATCTAGTTGATATATGGAGAACTTTGCACCCGGAAACTAGCAGGTACACGTGGAGACGACGCAGCTGTAACGTACAGTGCAGGCTCGACTTTTTCTTGATTAGCCAAAGTGTTGCTAATATTACAGCCCTCTCTGATATCCACTCAGGATACAAATCAGATCACTCTATGATGATATTAAAATTATCCCTGCACTCAAATTCTAGGGGACCGGGACTTTGGAAATTAAATGCATCTTTTTTGACTGAACTCGATTACGTCAACCAAACTAAGGAGACTATTCAGGAAACGCTTGATGAATACAGAGATGATGATTTCGTCAACCCCTCACTTCTTTGGGAAAAGATGAAACTAAAAGTTCGTCAGAAATCATTATGTTATGCAAAGCACAGGAAGAAACAAACAAAACTACATGAAATGGAGTTAGAACAATCGATAGTCAAATTAGAGGAGAAACTCGACAATGAAAACCTCACTGAGTCACAAACCTCACACCTTGAGGATGAAATTATTGATAAACAAAAGCTTGAGTATGAAAAAATAATTGAATATCGTACAAAAGGCACAATTTTGAGATCAAAAGCCAAATGGTACAATGAAGGAGAGAAGTCAAAGTACTTTTTAAGTCTAGAGAAAAGGCATTTTAAACAGAGCACAATAAGTCACATTAAGGTTAGTGATAGCGCTTTCATCAACTCCGATGGAGATATTCTATGTGAGTGTACGTCTTTTTATAAAAACCTCTATGAATCTAAAGTCACGGTAACCAACTTTCTTGACACGTCAGCTTTCTTTGACGGTGAAAACGATACGGCCCTTAAGGATTACGAAAGAAATGCATGTGAAGGAAAACTTAACGAAAAAGAGGCTCTAGATGCTTTGA
This sequence comes from Montipora capricornis, assembly GCF_036669925.1. Taxonomy (NCBI): domain Eukaryota; kingdom Metazoa; phylum Cnidaria; class Anthozoa; order Scleractinia; family Acroporidae; genus Montipora; species Montipora capricornis. The sequence goes on along the minus strand of NC_090891.1, from coordinate 31,846,033 downwards.
AAACTATGGAACCTGAAAAAACTCCAGGAACCGATGGCTTACCAGCTGAATTCTATAAAGTCTTTTGGAGAGACATATCTTCTACTTTAATCGACGCATTAAATTACGCCTACGAAACAGTTAAGCTTATTCCAAATTAAGCAATTAAGCTTATTCCAAAGAAAGACGCCCTGCCGTATTTTCTTAAGAACTGGAGACCTTTAACACTGCTTAATTGCGACTATAAAATAACGGCTAAGGCAATTGCTGACGATTAAAAATCTTTCTTCCTAATCTAATAAACAGCGACCAAACTGGCTTTATAAAAGACAGATTTATAAGTGAAAACATTAGACTATTACAAAGTACTACTTTTGTTTCTTAATGTTGAAAAAGCTTTTGACACAATAGAATGGACTTTCATTAAAAAAAACTCTTAACTATTTTGGTTTTGGCACTAGTTTAATACAATGGTTCACAATTTGTTACCGCTGTCCAGAGAGCTGCATCTTAATAACAGTTGGACGAGTGATTTTTTTGAAATCCAAAGAGGTGTTGGCAGGGTTGTCCCCTCTCACCCTATTTGTTCGCTTTAGCGGTTAAAATGTTAGCCAAGGAAATCCGCAGAATTAAAAAAATTAGTGGTTTTCTGATAAATAACGAAGAAATAAAGTTAAGTCAATATGCTGATGACACAACGTTAATACTAGATGGATCAAGGGATTCTCTAAAAGCTTGCCTTCAAACTCTGGACGACTTTTACAAAGTTTCGGGTTTGAAATTGAATGATAATTAAACAGAGGCACTATGGATTGGAGCAAAATGTGGGAGCAGTGATGTTCCTTTTCCTGAGAGGAATTTTAAATGGCCAAAAAAACAAAGCGAAAACTCTAGGAATCTGGCTTTCAGTTCACCCGGAGGAAACCACTGATTTAAATTACGACCAAAAACTTGTAAAGGTCAGGAATATATTAAGCAGCTGGAACTACCGCAGACTGACACTGATGGGTAAAATAGCAGTACTTAAAAGCCTTGTTGTCTCGCAACTTGTTTATGTCTTATCACCGCTACCTTGAAATGAGAAGGCTATTAAAGAAGTAAACAAACTTTTTTTCGCCTTCCTGTGGAGTGGAAAAGGAGACAACATTAAGCGAAACACTATCATTAATGACTATCCAAAAGAGGTTCTTAAAATGATAGATAATGTTTGTTTCAGTAAGTCCTTGAAAGCCACCAGGATAAAAAAATATTTGGATGCAGAAAACCGAGGAAAATGGAAACATTTGAAGGACGATTCCAATAATTTTCTTTCTCTCACAGAATTGCAGACTAGGTACGGAATAAGAGTTTGCCCTCTTAAGTACTGCGGAATCCACAATTAAACTCTTATGGAAAACACATCAAAACAGCTTTGTACCCAATGATCCTAAAAACGAGTACGAAAGTCTTACAACTAAACAACTGCAAGCTCAAAAAGCAAACAAACTAGTTTACGCAAAACTTATATCCCGGAAAATTGTGCCTCCTAGGCAGGCTCAGCAGAAATGGGTAACGGAATGCGGTATAGAAGATGAAGAATGTATTAAGTGGCATGATACTTACCAACTACCTTTTAAGTGCTGTACAAGCACAAGACTTCTCGAATTTCAGTTTAAGGTTTTGCACAGACGAATAGCAACTAACGAATTTTTAGTTAAAACCGGCCTACAAGACGACCCAAACTGCTCCTTTTGCAGAGATGAACCAAAAAAACTTAGTCACCTCTTTTGGTCCTGTCCCAGAGTGACCGCTTATTGGACCTTCTTTATACAACGCTTTATTTCGTCTCAGATTATTCCAGAAAACTAATAATTCAATCTCCCTATAGCATTAGGTTTGATGCCAGACTCCTCTAAAAATCATTGTCAAATGAATTTTTGCCTCCTTTTAGCAAGACATTATATCTGGATTTGTAAAAGCAATAAAACGCTACCAAAGGTAGAAGGCTTTTTCAGATATCTTAAGTCGACCTACAGAGTATCTATTTGAACAAAAGGTTGCAGGCACCTTACAAACGAAGTGGGAATTACTGAAAACTTTAATTTAGAAAACCACCCTTTTTTCTTGCTTCTTTTACTTTGATAAGTCCCTAAACCAACAAATCCTTCACCGCCTTTTCGCAACAGCCTTGCAACTGACAGCCCTTAAACTTTAATGCTTTGATTTTCTTTTCAGTATGGGAAGCAATGTATACTGTTTTGCTGTAAATATGTAAATATGTCTATCTGTAAGTAAGTTGTTTGTTTGGTGTGTGTGTGTAAAAAGATCTTAGTTTTCGAGATTTGGAAGGGAACTTGGGTCTTAGTTTTTGAAATTTACAGGGGCTCTTAGGTCTTAGTTTTCGAGACACCCCAACATCCAGCCATCTTGACCGAACAAGCTTGGTCAATAAAGGATTTATTACATGGGATAAAACACCAAAAACTGCTCTTGAGGGACCAAGCGAGAAATCCCGAGCGGGGAAGATAGCTCCATCTTACCCGCTCGGGTAGCCAATCACAGCCCGCGATTTGGTTCATCTTGCCCGCTCACGGAGCTAGTCATATATATAATAGAAACCGTTTGTAACTTTTATTTGGCGTAATTTTGGCCTGATTTCCGGTTCGCGTAGCATTACTAGTGTACTTCCGGTGTTAATTCCATTTATGGACTCCCGCTGCTCATTAGCAAAGACCGCCTCCCGCCCAAACAACATGTCTCTGATTGGTCCATTTGGAACTAAATCTGGCCTTATGATTGGCAAAGAGCTACATAAGCGGAGTACACTACTGACAGTAATATCGTTGATGAGGAAGAGACAAAGCGCCACCGCAGTTAGCATCTGAAATTCTTTTTATCGTTGGATGCCGATCTCGGTTCGAAAGGACGATCCATTTCAATGGAAGATTTATACAACAACTAATGATCTAAGGTTCGGCTGCCTTGATGTGAGAGGTGCTTATCAACCGACTGGAACGGCGACGATCGAAACTTACCATTCACCGCGGATCACCATGCCATAAAAGGTTACTTGCAACCATCGGACCGCATCGTCTGTTGAAGCCCATCATCATGCAGTCGAAACGTCACAATTCTCATCACGATAATGCTTTACTATTATTGTACGTTATCACCATGATCAACAACTATCGTCTTCGCGAGATACGCGTAGGAAGTGGTGAAGAGTCCTGAACATAAGAAGAAAATCAAATCTACCCCTCCCCCTTTCTACCGAGTAAACTGGCGAAGATGTCGGTGACGTCACCTATTGTCATTAATGTGCCAACCAGAGGCTCATTGGCTGTCGAAACAAAGGGTCATTGTTTCTGTGGTTAGCACATTTGAATAACAGAAACAATGTTTGTAAACAGATATTTTCCCTATATCTGCACTGCTGGAACGGCCAGCTAGGTTTCGAACTTATGACCACCGTCAGGTCACACTGAGCTGGGCACTTTTCGTGGTAAAGGCAAATTTAGGTTTACAAGCTTCTTTTGTCACGAAATTCTGAATACACGAGCACATCTAAACCTTCTAAATTTGGCTTTGGTGCTTCGTTATAAACAACGTGTTTGTGAATTTCTCATTACATGTCGAAACTCTTTGTTCACAGGTTATTTGTAAGGACCTAGATAAAAAACGTTTTGTTGTTAAGATCTCGTGGTCTTTGTGATGAGAAACAACGTGTGAAGAACTGTTAAAAGATCAGTTATTGGTATTCTCATTTGGCCATAAAGGCGGTTTCGGTTTTAAGGAGAAAAAGAATGCAGTTAGCGGACTAAAAAGAGAGGCATTTTGCGGATTGTGCGACCCCCTATAACAGACCCTCATCTTAGGGTGTTTGCGCGAAGGAAGATTCCTTAATCTTTTTTGAGTTGGATGTTTAGCAATTTTGAGAAATTTGGTTGTCACACGCAACTCGATTGTCGACGATAGGAACAGACTGCTTAAGTAAAAAAATCACAAAAGTATTCGCGGATCTTTTTATTTCCCTTATTCCAACCATATTCCAACAGCTAAAATATAAAGAGAGGATACTATATGAATATACACATTTTGCCAAAAAACGAGGTTGATGCGAACGCCTTCGTAAGCAGTTATCCAGATTTCCGGTGTTGCATTAGAATCCGGCAACGCACAAAACGGGATTCTGGACAACCGATCCTCGGATCTTTCCCCTGTGCGTTAAATAGAAGAGCTCTGGAATGAGATTATAAAATGGCGGAAGTTTGTAGTTTGCGCCTGCGCAAATGCAGGGGAAGCGAGTTTTATGAACGACGGAAAAGACAACGGACAGCCCCGAAACCTTATGCCTGGCTCGAGGTATCAGTTGTTTTGCAAACGTTTTTATGAAATCAGAAATTTAATCTCAATAATCTCGACCCAAGGCCTCTTCCCTTTAGTCCATGTCTAAGGGCCTTTATTGCCAAGAATGAATAGGATTTAGAAACAGGTGGCGGCAGACGTGGCGGCGTAGTTCAGCCAATGCGCATGCTCAAACATCTTGCCGCAAACAACCGTTCTTCTCATCTGAGGTTCAAATTCCATCAAGGTTCCATTTTTGTTATCCTTTGTTTTTGTTTGGTCTGAACTTGCTCAAATTTCACACCGCTTCAGTTGCAAAGGCCTCAAGTTACAAAAGAAGTGTTCCAAATGCTTAAAATATAATTTATTCACATTAATGGAAATGATATCATTTGTCTACAAAAGGCGCTCTAACACTACTCTTAAGGACGTTCGCGCCCATTGCTACTGCGCATTTTTCCGCGCATGTCACGCACACGTCACTTCCTTTCCCGATTTTGTCCATTTTAACAAAAAACAAAAAAATCTGTACATGAGAAGTTACAAATATTTCGCTTTTCGTGCTCTCGTGCGACCGAAGCTTTTTTTCTTAGACTAATATGTATCATTTTTCAAGGTCTATTTCACCTCAGAAAAAGACATCAGCTGCAAAAGTTTATTTAGTTATGTTAGTTATGTTGAATTGAGTATGTTTACCTGATCTAAATTTCACTAATGTGGCTCTTTTATTGCTGACAGTTGTAAGCTAAGATCGTCTTAAAATAACGCAAGCTTCTAAAAGTGCGCCTCATGATCTCGAAAACGAGCACGGTGACCCCAATTTTTTTGCCTTTCTGCGTGGCAAGTTTTAAAAAAATCTGTATTTGGGAACATTTTGGGCGCGAACGTCCTTAAGACTACAGACTGCGATTTTTTTGCACAAATGAGCATAAACTATTAGCCCGACTCTTCTGAACGTAACTTCGTGGTATGTTCGGTCAGTGATGCATTCCGACGAAAAAAAGGCAACGCAACAAGTATCAAAAGGTTTGACCATGATAAAAACAGGTTCTGCACTTTATAGTAAAAAGCTACAGGTAGTAGTAGTTCCATGTCAAGGGCTTCTTAACCAAAATCCGTAGAAAACGACAACTACTTAAACTGCGCATGCAAACGCTCGTCAGTAATTTATCATGCAGAACTTGTATTGCTAATTTAAAGTAAAACATTTCGAATCGTCCATTCCATCTATTTCTAACCCTAAGCAAGGAACGTTAACTTTTAAAACGTCATTGTTTCCGATGCTTTCCGCGTTTTTTTCCTCGGTTTTTCTTTTTCATCTGGTTAACATCTTCAAGTCGTATTTCATCTAGGTCTTCTTCATTTTCGTCGAAGCTTTCTTCTGTTTCCTCGTAATCTTCGTGTCCTTGTGCTACGGAATCTGATTTGGCTGAGTAAAAATTGAAAGATGTCACATTCATGTTCTTTTAGCTTGCAACAGTCCGTGAGGATTAACAAGCAAGCAAGGACCGGTTAATGCGACATTGAAGACTGGTAAGGTCGACAGACTGGCTAAAGGAACCTGACTTTACTTTAAGCGAACTTAAAGAAATACCAGTCCTTATTTCCCGGACTAAGAAGTTCTGTCCAGTTGGGACCATAGCTCTCAGTGCTTCAAGGTCACGGAGGATGCTACTCAGTGACAAAGCGATAAAAACTCTCTTACTGCTCGATCACCATTGATTAGAAAAATTAGGTTGAGATGAATCATCATTATCATCGTCTTCATCGTTAATAAATTATTGAATATGTAATGGCAAATTTAAGCCTAGTGAAAAAATCTCATCCATCCTGGGCAGCACGTTAACTGATTATCCCTTAAGTATCCGCTCGCGTCGGAACCTCATACCCGACGGCGAGGAAGACAGCCCCCTCTCAACAAAAAAAAACAAAACAAAACAAACAAAATCAGTTTGTGAACAGAATGTTTAGTCGACGAAATGGTCTCTTCATGTAACATATTTAGGCTGAGAGAAAGATATACCTGTAAAAAAAATTACGACAAGAGGAACGCTTTTAGTCTCGAAGTATAAAAGAAACATTTTCATTCATTTAGGATTTCACAGCTAACGGAATAAAAACACGAGTTACTCGAAATAAAAAAGAAAACATTCTTACAGCCGGCCTACTGGAATTCGTGGGTATTTTAATTTAAGTACCGATTGTTGTCCTTTACAGTGAGGCCTATAACTTCAGGCTTTGTTTTTTAAGCAAAGTTTTAGATGATTGGTCGTTGAGGTAATGTATGTCGTCAATGGAAAACATCGGTTTATTTGCCTCCATACCTTGTTCAGTTTTCTCCAGTTCAGCTTTGAACTCTTTCACTGCCTCCAAAAGCAATGTGGTATTAGTCCAGCGGCGGTTCGATTCTATTTCCTTCACTTCAGAAAGAAGACAATCACGACACCTTTCTAGACGTTCGAAGTCGAGAGTTACATCCTCCATTAGTTTCCTCTCGGCAAATAAGTCGTCTCCTAGTTGCATTATATAAGGATAAATCTCTGCCACATACAGATTTCTGAAACTTTGGAATTGCTCTAACTTTTCTAAATGGCCTTGGGACCTTTGGTGGGTCTCAGCTGTCTCTGCCACCCCTTCTGAGTGTATCAACTCTGCTTGGAAGAGTGGGCTTCTCTCTTCGAGATTGTCTAGCCAGAGAAAATAAATTGAAAAGATAGTAGTATGTGTTTTATTGTGGTGATACAGCTTTTTATTTACTGAGAAGACAACTGGAACATACAGGCTCAGGCGCGGATCTAGGGGAGGGGTGCAGGAGGTGCGCACTCCCTCCCCTCCCCCAACCGCAAGTTAAGACATTCTTAGGTGTGCACTCCCTTTTAAGAAAAATCCTGGATCCGCCCCTGATGTAGGCTCGATTACCAGCTGCTGTTTTGGGAAATGAGCCAGCGCTCACTCCTGAAAGCACGGCTGGACGCGTGAGATGAGCCATTGTTGGTCTCCCCCAATCAGAAACCTGCCTGCTCAAATCGCACAGGCATAAATTATATTTTTTGGAGGAATTGTGGCTGCGAAGGTTTTCTTTGACCCGGCCCGTGTTCGAGTTACAGTGCTTTTAAAGTGCATATGAAGCGAAATCAGTTTTTTAATATTTTGAAAGTTCAACATTGTGAAGACACTTTTCCGAAGTTTGAATCATGTCTGAGGAAAATTGGCGATTTTATAACGCACGAAAGTTGTGCGATTTTGCTCTAAAATTGGTATTTGAATCGCGCGGCCAAAATGCCTGTTGCCTGTTGCCTGTCTATGCCTGTTGCCTGTCTATGCAAGGTTTGGTACCATGTCCTTATGTCATCATATACACAGGCTGGCAATGGCCTTGTTTTTTCCCAGCCAAGGTAACCATAGCCAGCGGATGATCCATCTACAACGAACAGCTCAGATGAATCTGCAAGAAAAAAAGGTTTTTAAGACAGACAGCCTTTACTTAAGCACAATGGAAAATTTAAAGTCCTGCACCTTATGGGGTCGGGCAAAATTAAACTACATACAAAGTAAACAACATAAAAGCACACATAAAGATGCAGTAAAGGTGAACGTTGGCATGTACAAAAGAAGACCAAACTTTCAATATAAATAATGTTATGCCAAAAGCCTAACTGACAGAAAATTGGATTTTAGCGCAAAAGAAATTCATAGGACCGTACTCACTTATTTTCTGGGACCCCAGATCGACGGCGGTAAGTTCGGACATCTTTGTCCCTCAGGAGTGGCGCGACTTGCAGCAGTACCGTCCTGTTTGTAAGAGCTGCGTAGTCATCGTGCTGCGTTAAACAAGTAATGAGTTCGATGGAGCCATCGAAAGACAATTTTGCCGCTGCATTTGGTACTGCTCTGCAACAACGAAACTCTAGCACACGGACTAAATTCTGGTCGTTGCATCGTTGACACTGGCACCTGAACAGTAAAACAAACGCTTTTAGTAAATTTATAAGCTTATTTTAGAGGAACAAAGTGAGCTCTCGTTTAGTAGTGGGACTACAAACAACAATGTATTTATCAAATACACAATATTTGTTTAAGTGTTGTGGCAATCATACGAACCATGAGTTCACGGCAACGTTTCTGTCGTATCTCGACTCCAATACTGCAGGTGAAAGGCCATCTACATCAGCCTCTTCGTCTTGCTCTTCTTCTTCTTCATCATCTTGCGCGAGTGGCTCGTCTTGATACGGCGTGTATTGGCTGTACACCACTTCAATGTCTTCATCTTCCTCCTCCCAAACATCAATATCCTCCTCGTTGTTTGAAGATTCAGAGAAAGCACTCAATTGAGAATCACTCGAAATGTTGTTTCGCCTCAGAAACCCTTCTTGGTGGTCAAAGGGTAGACAAATTATGTCCACAACACTACGTCACAAGACGAAATTGCGCAATAAACTTGTCCAAGTCTCCTGACCATTTAATTGACGAAAATTGAGCAGTTTTCAGCGCCAAATTCACGACTTAATTTTTATTTTTGGGAACTCAAACGTTTACACTCGATTTATTTACACTTTGGAGGGTAAAGTTATGCAAAAATATATATATATTCGCTTCATATGCACTTTAAGGTGTGAAACAAACATGATTTCGACAACTGAAATTTTAAGAGAGTCTGGAGTATGGCATTGTGTCATTTTCTACGTCACAGACACAATCTATCGCTCACGCGTCCTACCAGCCGTCTCTTCTCGGGGAGGACACCAGAACTCAAATGAGCAGCGGAAATCGAGCCAACCCCTGAGGCTGAGAAAGTTTTCTCTCTCAACTATGTATTGCATGCGGTAAGTTAAGAAAACGAGGGAAATTTCACTGGTGTTATGAAGACAAGTTTTTTTTGTCATTCATAAAAATACATAACTTGTCATTTCCTGACACAAACAAAATAAATGTGTTGTCACCTTTGTTGTCTTCTTGGTTCTGAAGCGGGTGGTCGTCCGCCGGTGTTTTGAAGGTCGTTCCACAGATTCCACAACCTGTCATGTCGATACTGAACCTGGAGAAGTGTTCCTCTAATACATCCCTTGAACTCGAGATTTGCTCCTCAACGGACACCTGCGCGCGTACCCTTTGAGTTGTCAAGGTTTCAGCTTCCTCCATATCACTTATGTTTGATCGAGCTTCATCTCTATCTCGTCTCTCTTCAGCTGTTAACTCTACTTCCATGCTTTCCTCAGGTTCGTCCAGATTTGCTCCTTCAAAATTTGTTTCTTGGAGGTCAGAATCAACTTCTTGAACTTTTGGGTCACTTTGTTCCACTTTCCTTTTTAGGATGGAGACGTCAATGGAAAAATTCGAAGGATAGTCACTAGGATTAGATGGCCCATCGAACCAGAGTTTGCCCTTACTCCAACGAAGGTCCAATAGCTCCTCGCCTCGGTTTTCCAGCAACCACGTTTTCATTATTTTGACAACGTCAGAGTAGCCCTCTGCCTCTTGGATGCTCTTTAATACGGGCTTGAGGTGGCTTGGCAAACTCGCGTTTGGATCAAGGATGAGCAATCTTAGAAGTAAAACTTCTTCTGCAGAAGTGGGAATTCCTTCACCACAATTGCAAAGCATCGTGAGAAAGAGCATCAAGGCTCTCTCGGCTTCTTCTACAGTGGAATTCTTTAAAGAAAGAGCGTGTCCAATAACGTCAAATGATGAACTTACCTCACCGCATGTCAGCTTTACCAAGTAGTTCAAAATTGAGGTAATAGCAGTTTTAAGTCGCTCTTTGTTTGGTTCTTGTCTTGCATTTTCATCGACTGCTTGGTACAACGTCAAAGTTCCCTTGTCCAAGCCAGGTCTGAAGCTGTCCCAGAACTTAACCATGGTTAGATAGCTCCTTGGTAAGCAAACCGAGTATCGGTGCTCTAAACACAGTCTGGCGTACAGTGCGAGACAGGCGGTCATCTGGTGCTCTAAGATCATCAAAGTGTTGGCAATGGATGGAAAAATTATAGAGCTTCGTTTGGCTGTAAGGGTCAGGAAACGTCTTATTATCAGATGGGCCGCATTTTCCACATCACCATACACGTACAACCTATTCAAGCCGCGCTCCCACCAGTGCAGATAACTTTCGTAAACGGAACTGCTTCCTTGACTTCTAACCATTCCATTTTTCTCCAGCAGAACCTTAAAATCCTCCGACGTTTTGGTCATCTTTTCGAAAGCATCGTCCTCTTTACAGATCAATCGCACCATATTTGGAGAAGAATCAGTCAAGTGTAGCAAGCATGACACTTTCAGGAAGTTGTTTGTATCCGCGAGCCGATTCACTGTTTTAGTCCATAAGTGATATGCGAATCGTAAAAGTCGATTCTTCACTGCTTTTGTCTTCCTGATGCTACTGACGTTTGGAAGATGATGTTCTCTGCACCCAGATAAAGGAAACAAGAAATCATAAAAATGCTGACATGAAAGAAATTCCTCGATACTCTCATCGTTAAGATCGCAAGCGTCTTTCACGCCTTTGTTTGACGAAATGTCTAAAATGCCTCGTTGGATAACAGATTCCAAGTAAACAAAATTGAATGTAGCATGAAAGCGTTTGTCGAAGAGATCTTTGGAATCCTCATGTTCGAATTCACAACAACAAGGTTTTCCGTCTGTAACCTTTCTGCAGACAGAATTTCTCGAGAAGGACTTTCCTAACATCTTGCGGATCATTTGTTTTAGCAAAACACAATTTTGAATGAGGAAACGTGCAACCTTCAAGCGGGCATTAGCTGAATCGATCGTGGCCTCCGTTTTTGAAACATTGCTCTTCATAAATTCAGGGTCCACTTTGGAGAACCTTCCTCCACGCTCGTTAAAATACACCATACTGTGCGCGACGCCTGTTGCAAAAATTCCGAAATGCTTTTCACATTGTTCTACTTCATAGCGTTCCTCATTGGTTAGCTGAGAAGGACGTTTGTACAAGAGGTTAATGAGACGAAGTAATCTCTCTAATGACCGGACAACAATCCACTGACTAAATCTTTCTGGGGGTGAGTAATTTGTCGATTTTAACAACTCCGTTACACTCTCAACTTCCCCACAGCAGTTTTGGCATTTGTCAAACAATCTGCCGGCCTCTTGGAACTTTTGAGCATCCTTGGACAGTTTTCCAAGAAGGAGAAGTACTTCCGCCTGTCCATTGATGTCATCGCAACTCTGGTAGTTCTCCAGAGCTCGTTGGAGAATTTGTCGCACGTCAGTTTGAGCGACCTTGCTCGTACGAGCCAGGGACATTAAACAATCAGCAGAAAACCTAGGATCATTAGAATACTCCATTGCTTCTTGAAATCTTCCCATGTCCCTCAGAAACTGAGCTGCCTCCTCTCTCTTTCCTTCCTTTTCCATGGTCTTTGCTGCCTCGCTGATGCAACCTCTTTTCTTCAAAAACGTAATACGATCAGCGGACGGAAGGTGTTGCAAAACGTCATACATTTCTTCTCTGTCACCTCGATTAAAGTGTTTGTCTGCCAGTAGGTGACACAGCCTCTCGGCAGTCCGGGTTGATTTTGGTGGAATGACTCCCTGTAGGCTTTCTGGACCGCTACTCGAAGAAAGGATGTTGAACCGTTCAAGAACTTTTAAGGCTTCGTCAAAATGGCCTGCACGACACAAGGTCTCGATTGCATCGCGATAGTTGTTCTGTGATTCGTAGCACCTACTCGAGTCAATCGGAAGCCCCTTCTTCTTGAAGAGTCTAGCAGCCTCTTGAAGCTGTAAGAAAAGTAAGGAATACAATTTGGCCATTCAATACAACAGCTACACAAATTACATTTGTCAAGTTCCTTAAGCTAAATAAAACCCATGAATTGAACTTACCTTCCCCGGCATTTTCTCGTAGAGCTTTGCCAGCAAAATAAATTCCTGGGAATTATTAAGACAAATCCCAGCTTCCTTAGGCATGCCACATTTCAAAAAGCTTTCACTAGCCTTGAGAAATTCATCACGCATCCGTTCTTTACTGGTGTAACGAAACGTAATGGCTTCTGCTGCCTGTATCCGTGCTTTACATTTCTCAAGCATTGATTTTTCACCAGCACGTCTGAAACACTGCATTGCCAATTCCCACAGTCCTTTCTTGTAGAAGCGATGGCCTCCTTTTTGCCATTCCTCTGGTGTTGACTTCGTAGCAAACATTCGGGGCAATTCTGTTCCTTCGTCATTTTCTGATAACGAAACGACTTTAACGAGGTCAAGTCGTCGAAAATATTCGAATACCGGTGCTCGAGCGTCTTCGTCTTCGTCAAAGAACCAGACGTTCACTCTTGCTCGAGTGATCGCCGTGTACAAATACTTGAACTCAGAGTTCAGAACCTTGTGCTTTTCTGGATCAAATTTCAGGGGACGCGAATGGTGAACGGCAACTTCGTCCTCAGTTATTTCCGCCAGCCAAGTTGGAGCCAAAGCATTTGCTTTGCTTTGATTCTCAAGATAACTTGTCACAACTCGCCATTCTTTTCCAGCCTAACAAAAACACAAGGCCATCAGCAAGAATAATTAATAATTAATAAGTAATCATGCAAGGATTAAAGTGCGTCTCCTCAAAGTCCTCATTTGTAATAGGAGCCTAAGGTGAAGGACTCTTTAATATAAATCTTTTCCCTATCTTCATATTTTATGTATTTTATGTATAGCGATGCTTCTTTCACTGAAAACATAAGTCCCTGGCTTCCTGTTTCCTTTAATTCGATGAATATCGTTCATCTATGGCTGCGACGCAGCCGTCAATCAGGAATGAAACGAAGCTGAAGGAAGCCTGTGATGGCCTAATGATCATAACCATTCTGGGGACAAAACAGCGGAGGAACTTTCGTGGCATTTAAAACTGAAGGAGTGGAACTACTTGTAAATGCCACGTCTTTACGTAGCTTTAAACATTTAAGATTGAAAATAACTCGGGCGGTAAAAAAACTGACACTAAATGCATCAACGTTACAAGCCAGCTAGTCAACATGGTACACCAAGAGAAAATGAGGGGACAGAGAAGGAGGCTGCCGGTCCAGCCCTTGGGATATGTCATGTCCACAAAAGTTATTTTTAGACGAGCGGAAGTCTTCCGAGACGTTCGCATGCAGGCCAACCTCGTTCCGATGTTTGAAAGAAAATATATCTTCATCAGCCTTCCACGTGCGCATCAATTTCTCTTTTCACTAAGAACCTGAGAGCGAAGCAAGAATGCATGCGGACGTCTCGGAAGACAGACTTCCCCTATAACAAAGACTTCCGCTCGTCTAAAAATAACTTTCGTGGACATAACATATCCCGGCCAACGCCTTGCGCCTCCCTCTCTGTCCCTCATTTTCTCTTGGGTACACTTATGTCAATTTGATGATCGACCACTGGTAAGTGTTTAAATTAGTTATTTCTCAAAGGTATCCGTAAGGGTGGTCCATGGAAGTTCCAGTAAGGTGGTCAGTGGACCAGTACGTGTCCGATGGTCCATGGAGCCTGAGTGTCAGCCTTTTCGGGTCATGGTTTAGCTATGGTTTAGGGTTATTTGCTTAACGCGACTTGCTATTTTGTTAATTGCGAAGTTTCAAGATGGTGCTGTTCTCACTTGGAAGGGCACAAATTTGAGGACAAGGCTACCAAGTGTTTCCGAAAGAAAAGGCTGCGACATTAAACTCTTTCATGTTTTCTTTTAACAGCAATCTTAGTTTGAGTTCCTGGGTTATTTTTGTTAAAACAGGCTATTTCTTTCTAAAACGAATTATGTTTAGCATAACCGTGAGAGTTCACGTTTCACTCAGAAATAACTAGTATGCTCTCTGTTAGTAATATGTAACGAATATTGAACTGATAGATAGTTCATGAGAAAGTAACCTAGTACCTGAGAATCCTTGAAGAAGTTGTAAATCAGTACATCGTCAAACTCCAGGCCTTTGGCCTCGTAAATAGTCAGGACAAGTGCTTGCTTTAGCTCTTCTGGCATTGCTTTCCTGGCTTCATTCGACACTACAAGAACAACCTGATGGGCTCCAAACTCAATTCTCGAGGACTGCCTTTGATTTCCCTGAAGAAGCAAAGCAAGGTCTGTTGGACTGCAAGATTTCAAAAGCACTGGTTTGGGTCCAAAGAAAAGCCCTTCGTCCCTCTTAAGCTTGTCAAAGGATTCAGGGAAAAAACCCAGTAGTAAGTCCACGACACTTGAAGCTAGATGAAGAATGCCCGCGTGTGATCGATAGTTGTATGTCAGTTGATACAGCTTTTTTGGAACTCTTAATTTGAGACGGACGTCTTTCATAGCTGCTGCTTCTTTGGCGTGATGGAACAAGGTCTTCAGATCCTCAAAGCGGAATGCTATTCCTCTCATAATACTTTGTGCTGTGTCACCTGTGAAGAACATTTCGTTTGGTGAGCGACAGCATCGAATCAATAGAGACAACTCCGCTTGCGTGAAGTCTTGAGTTTCATCTACGTAAAACTCATGTACTGACCATTCAGGTGCAGGGATGCTCTGGAGGCGCTGATAGATGTTACAAACCAAGTCTGCTTCATCAAACATCCTTTTCGATGAGAGAACGCGTTGATAAATAAGGAAGAGATTATAAACGACGCCTCTATCTGCCGTGAAGTTGCTCGCTTTTTTCTTGCCCAGAAGCATGTAGTCGTTTTCTGTGAGCACCCCTTTACCATCAAGCAGTGCCTCAGCAGAGCCTTTTATGAAGGATCTAATTTCCGTCCACACTAAAGTTGGATGGTAGTCGATCTTGGACGATTTGATCATTTGGGGCCAAATCTCGCTTTGGAAAACCTGATAAGTGATTTCCCTTCTAGGATCCCTTTCTCTTTTTTGATCTCCTGTTCTTTTTGTTCGCACTTCGTCGTCCTTAACATTTTCCGTCGATTCTTCGCCCTCCTCGTCACCACTTTCCTCATCCGTCTCTAAAGATGGAATCAACTGCAAAGGGTTATCTTCTTCTCCCCAGCCCTCAATTTTTCTAATTAAGCTACCATCTGGGGCGCGCCTAAAGAAGGGTTCACCCGGAAGAGAGGCATCAAGCAACAAGAGCCAATCCCGTGAGTTCACAAATAAGGGCCACTCCTCTTCATGAATGTCCTGAATCCTCCAGGGAATAGGGTGACCCTCAAAGTTAACGCGTGGTGTCTCTGCAGGGCAAGCACGGCAAAGTTCCTTGAAATTCTTTTCGACTTCTCGACAAAGTACAGTATTCTTTGTTATAAACACTTGATGAAGATGTTCAAGGTTGGTGCTGCTTGTGTCTTGAAGACTGTGTTCCTCGAACTGAATTTCCTCGCTAGGTAGATGATCGGGGTATGATGTACGTTTCTGCAAATGAGATTCTTCAGAATCTTCTCGTGCCTCCGAGGCTGTGGCAGATGCAGTCCAAACGTCAGCTTCCTGGCCCATTGAGGTGTTTGATGCTGATGGGTGGTCTTTAATGCAAGTTCCCTGTTGGGTTGATTGTTTCCTCGTTTCTTCTTCTTCGTCGTCTTGGCATATGGCTTCTTCCTGTGCCAAACACTTTGGAATGTAAGGACCAGCAGTGAGAGCCTTTTCCCAATAACGCTGAAAATGATTCCATAAGCGGTATAGACAACATGTGGTCTTTCCTGTGCCACTACGACCCAACAAGATAATAGGAGTTGATGGATCGGGTTGGAGGTTAACAATGGCATATTCGAGTTCTGTTATCTTGAAGGGAAAGTCAATCTTTGTAGAAGAATCGCTTTCTAAAACTGATTTCACCAGAGGTGTATTAAACGAGTAAAACTTGAGGATGTGATAGTCTTGATCATTTGCACTTGCTGGTGGGTAAAAGATCTTTGACAAATCCTGACCGATAGTAGTCTTCTGAGCTTCTTTCTTTTTTCTTTCACGTTTGGGGGCTTGATTACCCTCCTCAACTTCCGTGTACTTGCTTGGCAAGCAGAGGTTTGATGATGACGCAGCGTTATCCATAGGGATCCCTTTCAACTTCGTTTTTATGAGGCAGTCCATCCCTCGATCAATTGACTTTATGATACGTTCGATTGAGCGCTGAAGCTTGTCATGGTCTAACACAATATCCCAGACACGGATGATGTCACAGTAGATTCGACCTGCCGCATTTTCTGCGTTTAAACGATGCTCTGGCGAATCACTCAATCTGTTGGAAAAGGCAACAGTCTTTTCCCAAATAATTCGCTGACTTTTTGTCAACTTCGTCTCGTAAAGGTGGATTCCTGCTTTCTTCGCTTGACCTTCCAACCTCTTGCAAAGGTTTTCATTACTCCATCTTCCATTTGCTAGCATTCGTATTTTGTCCACAATGCGTTTTCGCAAGTTGTTACCGACCTTTTTACTCCTCATGATCTTCCAAACATCATCTGTGCAGTCCACTTCCCACGAAAGGTTCTCAAAAGGTGAATTAAAATCAATTTCGGTCTCCCTTTCGTCATAAAAGGGCTCTTCCCCTATTGATTCATCGTCAATGACGTCAGGTCTGGTGTCTTTGTGTTCCGGAGATTCTTTGAAGACCTCCTTGTTGTTGTTGTAGCTGTTATTCATTGTTTCGTTTTCACGTTCCCTGATCATGTCAGAAGAAACGCAGTTCCCATCTAATGCTTCGTTGCCTTCCTGTTCCTCGAATGTACTTAATGGAGAAAATAGCACATTTTTCGACAAAGACTCTATAAGTCTGGCAACATTTTCTCTCATTTCTATGCGCCACTGCTGTTTTTCGTGAATCTTGCTTATTTTGTCTTCTCTGGATTTATGTTCTTTGTTATCGCCACTAGAAACGGACCACTCATCATCTTCAGTTTTTGCTGGTGTGACAACTTGAGACTTTTCTTGTTTGCCAGAGGCATTTTCGGAGTCTGGTTTGGTGGAGACGAGATCAGGAGCTTCGGATTTTATAGAACTCATAGCGTCACTGATTATTTTCCGGCGAAGATCCTTTCGGCGAAGTATGTCAATAGCCCTCTTTCCTTTCTTGTTGCGAAAATGTGGATTGACATTAGCATCCTGGAGAATTCTGATTGCATCACGCCTATGTTTTGTTGGCTTCCCAGTACATACCAGATGGTAAAGAGTATTCCCATCACTGTCCCGAACAGATTGAAAACCAGGGATATGAGAACCCAACATGGCTTCTAGGAATCTTAAATTTCCTAAGAAAGCAATATAAATTCAATCAAACATGCGAAAAGTCATAACTATTCACTTACTTAATCTTGTTAGGGTTATGAGTTAGGCTTCTTTCTGAAAAATCCAGACTTGAACGGGATTCGAACACATGGCTGCGCGATTGCGCTGCATAGCTCTACTTTCTGAGCTATCATGAGTTCGAATCAAATTTATGCCTGGATTTTCTTTAGGTTGGCTTCCAACTGCATAAGGTGGTGTCCTTGTTTTGCACCACGCATTTCATACCGCGCATTACATTACGACTTCGAAGATGGCGGCGTTTCTGGCCGGCTACCTGAAGAGATAGAGAACAAAGGCCGCCTTTGCTGTTCAAAAGCTTTTAAGCGCAATTATAATAACTGTTCTCGCTTAGGAAGTTGTTTTTTTGGAAATCGCCCCAGTCCTTTCGCGGAAAATGATGATTTTGAAGCCGAAATTGCCCCTTTGCCGTCCATGGGCCTTATTACACGGCGGCCATGTTGAGTCCCGATGGAATGAAAATTTTCGTTTTGCCCCACCGAAACTTTTTCCCAAACATTTCGACTCGAGGCTCGGGGTACGAAATCTATTGTCTATGGCCAATATGGCCGCCGAGCGAATAAGGCCAATTTGTCGTCGTGTTGAGAAGAAGCGAGCATGGTTTTTAACGGGTTTATTTACTCGTAATAGGTACATGGAAAACAAATTTTAAGAAAATGAAATGTTGGATAGCAAAAGTTGTGGTATTTACATAAAAATGACGTGAAACTGCATTTGGAGCCAGCCACTGAGTGCAAGGTGAAAATTGTAGCTGTCTAATTTGCTTACATTTCTTTGCACGATGGAGCAATTTGACATCACGTTACCAAAATACTATAGCCCCGGACAAACAAGTAGGATCAAGAATAAAGGGCTTGCAGCGCGAAAACAAGTACGGTGACCCCATCTTTTATTGCATTTTTCAATGTCCTGTGTATGAATATCAATTGTGCCAAGTTTGACAAAAATCTGGATAGTACGTCATTTTCAAGGGAATTACTTTAAGTTGCTTATCAAACTGGGATGATCTTTCTTACTTTCATTTCATTCATAGGAATACCAAGAAAAAGAAATATCTCATTATACCTTAGATTCTTTGCAGTTTGTCTACTCGAGATCGGGAAGTGATGATTTGTGGTGATTGTGAGCTCTGATGCTTCACAAAGAACTTACGGAAACTAATTAACCTATGCGTGAGCAAAAAATACCGAATCAAGAAATACCATTTTGGAGGTCTTTCTTTAACGCTTTGTGAATCATAGGATCACCATTATGGCTCGCTACACAACAGTCTCCTCCCTTCTTTACAAGTTTCTCCACAAGTGGCAGGTCTTCCCTTTTCAAGGCTTCCTCAAGAGGTATAATTTGGGATCCCTCGATCTTGTTTGCTGAGGCGCCATTCTCAAGGAGAGCGGACATTAACAAAGGTTGCTTGGAGTCAAAATGATGAATGACTTCACCAAGTGGGACACTAGAGGCGTCGATATTTGTTGCCAGTCCTCCTCCTCCAAGTACCTGTGTTGATGGCCCTCCTCCGCCGATATACAGGACCCTTAGCTTGTCCCAGTCCTTCGTTTCGATCACTTTGTTGGTCACTTCCGTCAGCAGTTGGCTCGGGAAAGGAGCTGTGAGGGCTGAAGTTCCCTCTAAGAACACAACAAAATAACCAGTCGAGATAAAATTATTTAGTATATGATAAAACAGTGGATAGCGTTAAGGCGCGCTCTGTTCGGGTACTCAAAACCCTGAATATCCTTTGCTATTTACCTCCGAGCAACTCACGCGGGAATTACGCCCGAAAATATTGCAGGAAAGAATGAGTTAAAATCATCTTGGTACTATATTATCTCACTATTTAACTATATACTAAAACAAGTATTCAACTCTGTGTCGGTGGTTAGATATTTACCTCTCGGCTTCGCGGTTCGGTAAATATCCACCACTAGCCACCTCCACTTCAGTGAACAGTTGTTAAAAAGCACATAATTGTACGACAAGCATTGTTTCACCGGTTTATTAGTTCCCTCTTCTTTCCGACTTTGTTTGATGCTATTCGTAAAGAGCAAAAACAAACTTCTACTCAGTCCTAAGCCATACTCCTATCTTAAGACAAGAACGCACCATGGGAGAAAGTAGTTTGCCTCGTTTGAATTATGCTCTTCAGTTTCTCAATTTTTTTTCTAATTGTATTTTTTTGTCAACCAAATATGTGTTAAACGGCTCGTTGTCTCTAAGCCGCCTTGCTAGCAGCACTTCAGTGCACCCTGCATTGAAAAACATGCTGCTGTTGCATGTTTTCTCGAGAAAATTATAATTTTGAATAAGACAGTTGCTTTTTCATTAACCTACCATCAAGGGTCATAGCAATATCTAGGGCGTCCCTCAGAAGGCCGCGAATGAGTTCCTCATCAGTAGTGCGTCTAACGCACTCATTAATTGCTTTCATCGTCTCTGATGGTCTTTCCAGATGTCGTAAACATTTCACTTGACAGAGATACCCCTAGAAAGGATGTTTGTTTGAAAGTGAAATGTAGACCTTTTGTAGTTAAGGAGGGTTAGTTGGTCTAACGATAAAGTCTTGCGCACTGGAGCACATAGCAAGCTTATACTAAGAGTAGTATAAGCCCTAAGGTTTTTTTAGGTTTCCTCGCCACGAATTGATTGTAAATATGTGGTGCAATAAACATTGATTTGATTTGATACCGTATTACTGTTACAACTAACTGGGAGCTATACCGTGGGAGCAGAGGCTCTTCGATCTTCCTAGATAGGTCAGAAAGAGGAAGGGACGTCCAGTATCTAACAAGATCGAGGGGCCTCTCCTCGCAGTGAAACTGGGAATTATGTTAGTACAGTGATTGGATCATTCGCCTACGACCAATGTGACCGAGTATGATTTCTGCACTCATCGTCGTTCGTACCCCAAGGGACGTAGTACTCCGTTTGTATAATATGTAAAGTGCGAGAAATGCAGTTTCGTCTTCCAAAAAGCACCTCGGATGCACATTAATAGCTAGGAACGCGTAAAAACAGCGTGATAAAGTTGTGATTACCTCTAGCAATGTTGGCGTCATTTTTGTGGCTTTTTTTGCGTCTTCCAATCCATTCGTGTAATTACCTAATTGTTTTTCAACCTTTGACCGTTGGCATAACAAGAGCGAAAGACTGAGATCATTAGTTGTGTACATCACGGCCAGATTGACACATTCCTTACAAATGCCGTAGACGCCCCTCTCAAACAGGTCGGAGGCACGCATCTGCCATCGCTTGGCTTCTTCCTGAGAAAAGATGAAAAATGTGAGCTTAATGATATGATTTCACTGAGCTCCATTATTTTCTCTCACGGTACAATTAAAGACTCAGAACTTCACTGAATACCTCCGATTTGACTGAATGGAGTTTATAGCATTCTCTCCCAGCAGCGATCGCCTTTTCGTGCTCGCTTAGCTTAAAGTATGCCTCTGCCAAGGAGTGGTATGCCTGTACCAGTATTGGCGCTTCTGCGTGGTCATGTGGAAGGTGGAGGCACATGTTGAGTAACATAACTGCTTTTTTGTTATCATTCCTGTCGAGAGCCTTTCGACCAAGATGATACCATTGTTTTGGTTGACCCTGCAAGGGAGAGTATGATAAGACTGTTAGACGAATGTCGTGTCTTGGTCGCAAAATGCCAACTGACAATTTTTCCACCGAACCCGATATGGTCTATGGCTATGGTCTGTGGACGACGACACCATTTCAGATCCATATGTCCACAAAGACAAATTGTCAACTCGCTATCCCAATTTCATCGTTGGGTTTAGAATTGTCTCTGGGTCAGATGCAGGGTGTGGATAGACTGGTTCGGTTGAACACCCTAAGGTGATATGAAAACGTTTAAACGCGTGAGGTTTCTGAACAAAGTCGAAGTGGTAAAACATCTGATACATGACGACAACGGTCATTGTTTTAGATAGCACAAAAACTGAGAATTTCAAGATATTAACATAGAATCCTCCTTGAGAACGCTTGAAATTTTACATTTCCAACTCTTATCTTTAAAAATCTCCCGATGGGTGTCTGCCCGATTCTCCCCTGGACTAAATCAAGGATCCGCTTCAGTTGAGTGGGGGTTGGAAAATATTGGTTTGACACACCAACAAGCCTAAAGACTCCCTGAGGGATAAAAGTGAGAAAGAAAACTTGCACATTATCCACCAGAGGTTACAGAACCTTACAAGTAAATGGCACAAGGTCATTGTCGCTGCAAGGGTGGATCTTCTGTTTACACCAAGAACAATTAGAAATTCGAAACATGATTGCAGTGGCCAAAATAGTACAAGTGTGTACCTCTTTGTTAATGAATATTTCATTCCCAACGATGCAAGATGGATCGGCGTTGTTCCTTAACAAAGTCACAGCCAGGTTAAACTTCATTACTTCCATAGCAACTAGCAGAGGGGGTATTTTACAATCACGCAGTCCATCCGGTTGGGCTCCTCGCAACAGCAGATGTTTAACAAGCTCATCCAGGTTGTCAATGTCGGAAGCAATCAAAAGATCCAATGGCACGAATGAAGCGTCACATTCAAACGCTATCCCTCTAGATGACTTATTGGATTTCGTACCAAGGTAGAGAAATTGCAATTTCTTCCACGCATTCTTCTCAGTCGCTTCTTTTACCAAATGTAAAAGTAATGAAGGAGAAAATGTGCATGTGATTTGATCCTCTCCACCTTTAAAAGAGATAATGATCGCAAATAATCAAGATATTGACAACTATATGACTACTTCACTTCGGTATCAGTGATTACGATGGTCCTACTCAAACCACAACGTTGACCATAGTTTGTGCAATGCCAAATTGAAATGCACGCCTGCATCAGCAACAAAACTATAACAAAAACCTTGTCTGTCTCTCATAAATATCCACCACCAGCCACTAAAGCAGTGAGATAACATAGCACAAAAATATGATTTTAACTCGTTTATTCCTGCAAAGATTGCAATATTTTCTGGCGCAAATTCCACGCGAATTGCTCGGCGGCGAATAGCAAAGGATACCCGAAGTCTGAGTATAGCCAAACAGCGTGCGCGTTCAACGCTATCCACTGTTTTAGTATACACTAAATATGGATATCAATTGACTTATTATAGAAAAGTAAATTTTAAAAAGAACTGTGTGGGGGGAACCAAGTTTGACGGTGTAGTGTATTGGTGAAAACACAGGACTATAGATCTGGAGGGGCCGAGTTCGAGTACCGGTAAGTCCATAGTATCGTTCTTTGTTCCTTTACTAATGTTGAGACTGACTGGATAAGTGTATGTAAAGAGAAACCGATAAGATGATACGAAACATTAAGAAGATGTGTTGCAATGCGTAAAACAAAGCTTGAGGGAAGGTAGAGGTGTTTTACAATCCTTTTTGGGGGGTTGATAGCTGCTGTAAACTCGTAGAGTGCATATTCGACCTGGGTAAAATGAGAACAAGTATTGCCTCAACAAGTATTGCCACATCGATCGAGGTTCATCGCATGCTTTCATACTCAACAGCAAACTTAACCAACCTGGTATCTTCATTGCAGTTAAAACCACATCTTTAGCCGTTGAATGTTTCTGTTTGTCACTCGGAGCGTGGGTGTACGCTTTACAAAACGATCCTAGAGCATCGCCGAAACGATTCAAGTAAAACAGGCAGGTTCCACGACGTGAGTACCCCTGGAGGAAAGGAGGTGAAGTGATCAAGAAAATCTTATTAGCTGGTGGGTATTAGTACAGGGAAGATGTAAGCGGATCTAGTTTAATTGATTATTAAGAAATGAATAGTGATCATACTACAAAGGGGTTGTTCCATTTGCCCTGCTACGAGAGAGCTATTCAACCTCCGGTTGGCGGCTAATCATTTCAACGATTAAATGTATTGCATGAAGAACTTTTCAGGAAAAAGGCTGTTATAATATAATTTGGGAAAATGAATATCTAAGAAACTGAAGTGGTGTAGCAGTTGATCGAAAAGTATCAGTAAAACAAAAACTGGAAAGATATTTGCTGTAAACGGCAACTTACCTTGAACCACTGTGGCCTTATTGTGATGCACTTTTCTGCATCTGCTAGTGCTTCTTCCCATTGTTTCAAGTTTATAAAAGCCACACAACGGTTGCTGAGAAGTGCTGTTAATGTCTCAGACTCTGACGATGGTGTAAAATCCATGGCGAGGCTACAATACTTCGCCATTAATTCGTACTCGTTCGTCTTGTGCAGTTGGTTTCCTCGGCTCTTCCACAATGCAGCTTGTACGATCTGTCAGAATAAAATGGGATCTTCATCACTGGCGAGACACTCAAAGGTAAATATTTCCCAATAAAGTAAAAAAAAAAAGAAGACTGAAATGACGTCTTAAAAAAACAACCGATAATCCAGGATCAGTCTCCCCCTACCCCTTGCAATCGTTGTCACCCCATTATATTGATCTTCAAGTAAAACACGAGGCCCTTAAAGATCTTTATCAGTCCATACCAAATACAAGGCTATTCAATATTACTATCCTCCATCGTATTGAAAGTTCCGGAAAACGAGTCATAGCCAACGAGGCCAACGAGTCCTAGTCAAATAGTCATCGTTGCATGAGATTGGTTAAACAAACGAATATCAACAAAAACAGTGAGCGTCGACACCGAACCAATAAAATAACAGGTTACAAAGTGGTGTGTCTGGTGTAGTGATCACAGTGGGCTGAATCCCCGACCCCGGGGTGGTGGCTCAGCTTGAGGTCTGCTTCCACAGTGCAGACTCTCCCCATCCACATGTATAAATTGGCTACTCAAGGCGACACTTTCTATGTCGATGGACTAGCATCCCTTCCAGAGGTAGTAGAAATGCTTTTGGTCTCCTCACGCTACTTGAAGCCAGGATGAACTTCGGCCTTGTGATGGCTAGTGGCTGGCAACCCACTTACCTACCTTTCTAACTGCGTCTGATCTGCTCTAATACTCTTGGTAATATTTCTATATTTATTTATTTGTTTATTTATTGATTTATTTATTTATTTATGTATTTAAATTGCAAAGTAGTAGAGAAGAAAAAGAGGAAGAAGAAGAAATAGTACGAGAAATCTGAGGTTAGCTTAAACAGGAATACAGGATTCTGTAGAATAAGCCACGAAATAAATTGCTGCCACAATTTTTTATGCCATTATCATTTCATGCCATAACACAATCTGCTGCATTAAATTATCCAAAAGAGATCCTCTCGAATATGTAAACCGTTTACCTCTTTCTCGTTTTCCTGGTAAGTGGCTTTCAACTTATAACCAGTGTACAGACACTTAGAAAATGCTTTTTGTTCAAAGTACAGTTCGCACAAGATCTCCAACATTTCCCGTTTTTCAGCGACTGTTTTGCCTTCAAGCTTCTGCAGGGAAAGTTCGAACAGCTGGCTTGCCTTACGTTTTTCTCCTTTTAGTAGAGCTTCGTGTGCTTCTGTTTTGAAAGATCGTTGCTATAGACAGGAGTAAAAGTACAAGGAGTTAATAATATCCTCTTGTCAGTCCTTGATTGCAGATATAAAAAATACGCCATTTCCGAGTTCATGTCTGCCTCCTCTTCAAAGCGAGTCTAAGTGCAAAGTTTTTCTTATGAAATTTCCATTGCAAACACTTCGCACTTAGACTCACTTTGACGAGGGGGAAGACATGAACTCGGAAATGGCCTATTTTCCGGATTTAGAGTGAATGTGATGTACATACAAGGTTGCAAAAATAGTGAAATCAAAGTCATTGGGGATAAATAATAAGCGTTATGTAAGGATGCAAGAAGAATACGTTGCAAATTTCCGCAGAGAATCAGCAAAATATCGCAGCGGCTCTCTACTTCCGAAACCGCCTGCACAAGCACCTAGCATGGGGTCTCTACAAGAAATCCTTTTTTGTCAGTGTTGCCTCTTGATTCTTACGCAATAGATAAAACAGCCGAAGGAGACTTGACTGTTTCTCTCTATTTTAGTTTTTTTCTTCAGTTGTAACTGTTCACATGCAACTCTATGTATGCCTTTCTTACCCTTGCAGATTTACTAGATTCTGTGGATTTGACTTTTCTTTTCATCAACACGTCCAAAACTTCAGATTTTTCAATCTCGATGGCCGCATCAAAAGCTCGTTGGCTAGCAACTGCATTGTGATCCAATAAGATGCTTATGAAATGTTCTAGCCTTGGAAAATCACAGTTGACAACCTCCTCCAGTGGAACGTTTCTGGCGTCACATCCTATACCCAGGCCTCCGCACCCTTTCTCGTAGCGCTTTTCTCCTCCTCCACCCATGAAGATAAGATGAAGTCTGTTCCAATCCTTTTCGGTGACTGCTTTATCGATCATTTTTTGAGATAAATTTTGGGGAATTGTGTACAGAACACTTGTCGTGTCGCCTAAAAACGCGAAGAATACATTAGAAAATATAATTGGGAATCTCTTAACGAAAATGAAGAACTTAAAAAAAACCAAGGTTATTACTTAATACCTGACAGTCTCAGTGCTACAGAAAGAAGTTGGTGGAAAGTATCCTGTTTGCGGTGTTCTTCACTTTTCGGGTCTTTAAGTAACAATTCAAGAGATTTTGAGAAGGATTCCATTGCTTTACTAAGGTTTTCGCCCTTTGATAGGCAAGAGCCTAGTCTGTAATGCGCCTGAATAACGAGAGAATAAAAATGCTCATTTATTGATCGTTTGAACATGACATTCAGTTCAAGACAAACCATCATTATCTGCGAGCTCTGTCTTCACCAGAGCAAAGTTGAGAAAATGCCATGCACTTT
>NC_090891.1:31804772-31817272 GCF_036669925.1 Montipora capricornis | reverse complement strand
GATTAGTAGCACTGCACAGGTTTAATGTTGTAGGGGAATAAGTCATTGGACTTCTGCAAACGTGGTCACTACTCTAGAATAATGCTTTTCCATCTCAGTTATTTTTCCTAAAAGCATGTTGGGGTACAAGGGTGACATTTTACCCCGTCATTTTACATCAAGTCATCTCTATCAAAGAGAGAACTGTTGGAGCTGGCATCGGTTGTTGGGCATTTTTTGTTTCTTACCATCTGTTGTTCCCTTTTGTTAATTGTTTCTACTTATAAGATATTTGTTTCCTGAAAGGCGGAGTTGCTTCTCTGCTTTTTTTTCTTTCAAGAAATGTTTGGCCTTGTTGTAAAAATCATCTTCTACATGACAATTTTTTTTTAGTCTTTTGCCTTTAGGTGACCTTCAATTCCTCTATTTCTCTGTAGAAATCGATTTCATTTATGCAATTGCGATGGCGTGACTCTGCCATATGTGGCTCTGGTTTCGTACAGCACATTTGTGAATAAATCAAACTTTTGAACGACAGTGGCCTGGGGTGAATAAGAAAAAAGTCATTGTAACGCGAATGGCGTTTTAGTGGATCTTTAATATACCCTCATGGAGCTCAAGAATGGAACGTCAATTGGACAGGTGGTGAAAAATAAATATCTGGAATCTTTAAAGCGGCGAGTAATGGTCTTCGACAACAATTTCATTTTTCGCCGTTGGGTATCAAGTGAGCATTGTTTCTAATATTTTACTAACTTGGTATTATATAAAACACTGAAATGAAATGGCAATTTTTTTATGGATTTAACAAACATTGAAGGAAACGAACGCCCTGAAGTCGCGTCTTAGTTGTCTGGCAATTTACATTTATTTTGTACTCAACTCTGCAAAGGTAAAATTAAATTGGAAATGTGACAGTGAAGAATTATTTGAATGAAAGCTTGTTGTCTCTTTTGTGCTTCATTATTTACGGTCAAGATTCTTTCAAAAAGGGTTTGATGTGAACTGTCAGAAATTTATGTAATTGCATATGCTTTGTGACGGGCAACCCTAAAACCCGGAATCCGCAATCCAGAATCATTACCAATACAGAGAGTAAAAACTATCCTAAACATTCATAAAGGCTAACCTTAGGCCTAAAAACGTTTGTTTAGGCCTAACTAGGCCTAAGGTTAGCTTTTATGAATGTTTAGGATAGTTTTTACTCTCTCTGTTGGTAAAACAATGACCCGTGATTCCGGATTCCGGATTCCTGGTTTTAGGGTTGCCCCTTTGTGACAGGGATTGTGTGTCTTGTTTGCACGCACGCAATTGAAATAGGAAGGGTTTTTTGCCTCCAATAGCAAATACGTTGTTTGTTTCAATATATTTTTCACTGAAAAATGTTTTTGTGATATTTCCAGCCTTCGTGAATGTTTTGCAAATTTGCAAACCTGGGTTGAAATGTGATACGGGAGGATTTTAGTGGTTTTGCTCTGTAAGCAGCGCGTGCATAAGTCACGAAACTAAACAGGTCTGTTGGAAGCGTGCTTGAATTTCAACAAAATGAGCTCCAAAACCAGGAAACAATTGTGACGCTGATGAATAATAAAGTAGCTGCTATTTCCAAAACGATGGAATAGCCCATATTTACGATAGCCGCCATGTTGGTTTTCAAATTGTCATGCAAATTAGGCATGTATTATGCTGGGGGCGCAAACATTGGAATAAAGGCAAATTGCGGAAAATCGGCTCGTCGAAATATTGAATTAACATTGCTAAAAGTACATTTTAGAATTTAGAATTAAATACCTTTTACAATAATTTTATATCTTTTGATTGCCTCCGACATTTTGACTTTCTACTTCGTTAGCTGCTCATTTTTCACTAAAAAACATTGAAGTAACTTGTGTAAGCATTCTATTTTACTCCTTAGGTGATTAACATTCAATGAACGTGAAACAAGTCATCTGTGTGGCTAATATGTTCGTTATAACCTCTCGAAATTGTGTTGTTTGTTCCCTCAGAAGTGTGTAGCTAATTTGCATGATAAAGGCAAATCCAAAATGGCGGCTATCGTGAATATGGTCAATTACCTGGTGATAAATAACCTCATCTTGGAGAGTAAATTTTTGACTTCGTAGAAAGAATGGTCAACCTCAAGAGTTGGGCGATTGTGATCTTTGTGTGGAATTCGCACATTTCTTGTCAAACTTTATAAAACTTGAAAGAAAAAGAAAACTAACAAAAACAAAAACCTTGTATCTTGCCATAATTTGACACAGATACTTCACTGTTTCACGAGTAAACACGCCGCGGTAACTTGATCAGTGCGCCCGCTGAATTCCATGTCACTTTCGATTTTGCGATTTACTTGTGCAGCCAAAAGTACAATAACAAAATTGAAAGTAGCAAAAATGTCCCACAAAGGTTTGTCACTGATTGCAACTTTTTATATTCGCGGTTCAAAATTAATGTTGTTTTCATGTCGTAAATTTCGTGCTGATGGCAAAATATTTTATTCTTGATCGACCGTCATGAAAACTTCCTTCTGCTCTTCCTAAAAACT
The DNA here is from genome assembly GCF_036669925.1 of Montipora capricornis. NCBI lineage: Eukaryota > Metazoa > Cnidaria > Anthozoa > Scleractinia > Acroporidae > Montipora > Montipora capricornis. The sequence goes on along the minus strand of NC_090891.1, from coordinate 31,814,745 downwards.
GTGTATCAATATTTATTTACTTTAACATCAATATTTGTTTTGCATAAAGCAAGCTAACAAAATCTGTACCTTGCGTAGTTCGCATTCTCGAGTGCGCCGGATAGGGATTAACTTCAGTGCACTTTTCTATTACAAAGCTGTCAGATCCTCAGAGTGTACGCTTAAACTTGTGGTGAAAAGAAGTTGTGAGGGAACTTGAAAATGATCAACATGTCAGCCCAAAAGCCAATGTTTCTCGATTCTCTTTTATTTTCTTCAATCTTTCTTGGTTCAGTACTTTGCTAGTAATCACATGTCTTCTCAGGGGGCTATTTACCTAAGACTTCTACCATGGCACTACAATGATATACAATACCAAGACAATATTATGTACTATTAGAGCTACATATTACAGAAAGAAACGCAGCTCAGTTGACAATATGGAATAAAGCGCAGTATTACTGCACTACCACACGTACGCATTACGTGCCTATTTTTTCATGCACTGTTTGTATTGAGAAAGATAAAATGTGTGGACTCAAGTTTTCGAAAGTGTAAAATTGCAGACGTGAGGCCGGGCCGTAAGTGATGACAGAAAGGCCTGCATTCAAAAATGCTAGCGCGATGAATAGTTCAAGTACACAATTGAGTAGCTCGCCTAAATTATTAACATGTGCTCTTGTCGTTGCGAATGAACTGATCATCAAACTGGATTCCTACCTTTGCCCTCTTTGGATTGCATTCTACACACTGTTTAGCATCTCGTAAGGCCTCCTTATCCTCCCCTTTTTTAATGTACATCAAGGATCGGTTCGAAAGAATAGTAGCCTTAAGTTCCTTTCCTCCTTTTGGCGTATAGTTGAGTGCAAGAGTATAGCAGCGAATCGCAAGATCCACTGATGCTTTCGATTCTTTTGAAAGCTCATTTCCTCTTACTTTCCAACGATTTCCTTCTTCCTGTGGAAATAATGTAAGGCAAACAAGACAGTTTTACAGGGGCAACCCTAAAACCCGGAATCCGGAATCCGGAATCACAGTCATTGTTTTTCCAATACAGAGAGCAAAAACTATCCTATATATTCATAAAAGCTAACGTTAGGCCTAATCAAAGCTCAAAATTTTGCCAGTCAGGTGTTAAGCAAACACACTTTCAAAATCTGAAGAAAAAAGATGTGATTTTTTTTAATCACAGGGGCACTTTAAGCACACGCGTTTTTGAGACGCGGGCGCAACCGGAAGAGAACATTTTGCTTGATACTAGGCTGTCTGCGACATGATTTGCGTAGCCAGTATAGCCTGGCTGCCCCATAAAACGAAACTGGTTTCCGACCCTCTTTTACGGAGTACAGGGTGGAGCTATGATTCAATCACTGGCCCTCGCCGTAGAAAAATCACTGTCGCAGTGGTTGCATTAAGATTGTGACTATACGATAGCAAAATGAGATACTTAATTTTTATGGTTTGGGTTTGAAACTTTTTTTCAATCAATGTAAAAAGCAGGCTGCAAGCCAGGGGTAAAATGAAGACTAAAGGAATCATGAAAGTGGCCCGTTACTCATTTTATTCATATGAGAACCAACCCTTTAATAAGGTGCTGGAAACGCAGGCATGTTGAAGATAAAACTGAGGGTTGAGGATTAAAATGGTATTGACTGGTGGGAGCAAGCAGTGTCGTAGTTAAAGGGAGACCTGTATAACCTTGAGTTCAATTGCAATCCAGTATTCCATATAAGTAATGTGGAAGAGTGACATTTTACCAGAAACCCATAAGGGTTGAAACGTGTAACGCGCGTTCACAGCTTCCGAATATTCAGTGCGAAATGATTGGTTGAATGTTTCAGTGCTAAGTACCATATTCGGAAACCCCTTGCTCTTGTTGTTCCAAACATGGTACTTAGCAAATAGAATATTCAGAAGCTTGTTTCCCAGCACACAAGGGGCTGTTACACGTTTCAACCCTTATGAGTTTCTGATTCTACTTAAATAAGTCTTGTTTATCTGTCAAACACTAAAACAGGGTAGTGCATTTATGATAACTATTTATGCCACTGGTGGTAATGACAAAACTTTAGCTCACCGCATTCATTGTTTTATTTGACAAATAGGATTTCTCTCCGACCTCGAGAGCTTCGACGTATTTTCGCAGTTTGAAGTAAGCAGTTGCCTGGTGGCTTTCAATGGATCGTTTAAACTTGATCCATTTAGAGCCACTTGTAGGATGTAGCATGAGTGCAAGACGAAATAACCTTAGTGATTTCTCGTAACGTCGCCCATTGAATTCTTCAAAGGCGCTTTCTTTTTGTGCACATGCGGTATCCTGCAAAAAAAATTGTAAAAGCTACTGTAGGTCTCAACTTCGACTGTTTAGTTTTCACTGTTCACTCTTTAACTGTTAAAGTGTTACTTTGATAAAAAAATCAAATCGTATTTGTTTTTCCTTTGGATTTCTGAACTATGTTAACTAAACGACAAGTGACCCACGTTTTAAGCCTTAATTTCAAATTCTAACTGGAGTTTTCCTATTTAAAACCCTGGCCAAACTATCGAACTAACTTGGATCCCACATGCAACAATGTTGGATGTAAATGTTGAGGGAGTGGCAAAACGCGATCCAACATTGCTTGAAGAAACTGATTCAATTTCAAGTTGGCACTAAATTTGAATTTATGGCGCTAACACGGAAACAAAAACTGCTCCTAGCGTTTATGGCACTGGAGCTGTTGGAGGACGGAAATGATGTATTCAATCGAGGATTAACCGAAGAATGGTCAAGAAAACGCGCAGAAAAGGGAATGCCGACCGCAAGATACATCCGCGTTTAGGAGATGATCAGAATGAGCCTCGGATCAATTTGCAGAAATGTTAAACGCTATTGAACCAAACATTTCCAAACAGAGCGATCATGATAAAGGGGACTAAAAGTGTCCCAAAGCCATGGCCTTGCTTCATACTCGCTGATCAAGGTTTCTGGCTGTTGATCCTTGTCCGCCATCTTTGTTGCAAATGATGCTAGAAGCCTAGGCTTGAAAATAAGAGAGCGATACGTGATTCGCTAGGAGCGCGAACGTGACTAGATTTAGGATACAACTTCGTTGGAAAAGCGGTAAAACACTGCAGCATGGGCGGCCAAACGGTCGAACAACGTTGCATCGAGCAAAGTTGGAGCGTTGAATCCAACTTTTTTCGGTAGTTTGGCCAGGACTTAATGGTCCGCCGTCACTAACTTTAAAATCTTGAGAGAGCTGGATCGAGAAGAAAATAATGTCAAAGTTAAGACTCAATAGCTTAAGAATGGAATGCGTGTGTAAGCGGATGAATTAATATGCAGCACGGGAGTTTCGGGCTTTCAGATTTTTAAACTCGTGTTTTGCATACATAATAAAATGCATTTACACGCTGAAATTTTAAGCTAATGAGTAAAAGACGTCACTTTCCCTAGATCCAACCCTCTGCGGTTCAGTCGGTCAGTTTTCTACGTGATTAATGGCAGACCGTGAAAGTAAACATCCTTTGGATCAAAATCAAAGCTCAAAATTTTGCCAGGCAAACACACTTTCAAAATCTGAAAAAAAAAAGGAACTGATTTTTTGATCCCAGTACCACTACGTTTCGTCAAGAGAACATGAGGTAAGCGAGGAAGACTATATCTGTTGTTCCTATTCCCACTTTCACACTGTGACTTAATAATAAGGTATATCTTCCTTGAAATAACCACACAGTATGACACAACTAATAAAAGACTTCGAATAAGTTTCATAGGCATAGGGAAAAATAAGGGGATTTGCGCTTTTATCGCTTTTATGTAATCAATTTCCCATGGATCATATCTTTCCTACCCTTGTTTGTTAATTATTTCTTTACAAACAAGGGTAGGAAAGCGCAAATCCCCTTGTTTTTCCCTATGCCTATGAAACTTATTCGAAGTCTTTTATTAGTTGTGTCATACTGTGTGGTTATTTCAAGGAAGATATACCTTATCATTAAGTCACAGTGTGAAAGTGGGAATAGGAACAACAGATATAGTCTTCCTCGCTTACCTCATGTTCTCTTGACGAAACGTAGTGGTACTGGGATCAAAAAATCACTTCCTTTTTTTCTTCAGATTTTAAAAGTGTGTTTGCCTGGCAAAATTTTGAGCTTTGTTTTTGAGCCAAAGATGATCCATGGGAAATAATTAATCACCCGGCGGCCATGTTGAGTCCCGAGCGATTGAAAACAATTGTTTTTCCCCACCCAAACTAGCCTCCCACGCAGACACTCTTAGGGCCTCGTCACGCGTTCCTCCCCCACGAGCGTCTACTAAAACGAGCCACACGTTCCTTTCCCTTTGCTAAGTAACTGTCATCTGGAAATCACGTGCGGGTTGCATAGCAACCAATCGGCGCTGTGTAGATTGCTCCCCTGGGAGCGTCAATGCGTCAACCATTTCTTTGGATGAATTATGAAAGGCACAAAGGCTTTCCAAAATATTCCTCAGAAACATTTATTTTGTTTCCTCGGTGGGGTATTCATTTACACTCTCGTCTGTCAAAAGGCGAGTGCTTAGCAAGGGTATGGTGTCGTTTCATCTAAAATTGAAAGCACCGTGCAAATATATACTGTAAATACGAATAAAAATATTTTAATATTTAAAAAGTATTGCGAGTGTATTTGAACTGCACGAGAACCATTACCTTGAAGCGCAATGAACGCAACTAGAACAGTAGCGAGAAGAAAGGTCAACACTCATTGCCATCCCTCAAACTGACATTTCCCTTTTTATTCAACTTACACAAAGTACAATCTACTTCAGACTTCAAATGTACTTCAAACAAACAAACATTTCAATGTGCAGAGAACATTCAGATAAGGCGAGCCAAAGAGTTGAACCCGGATCGACGGGTTCTCCTTGCATATTCCAATATCTACTAGCCTAACGAGACGAGCTCCTGGAAAATCGAATTTTTTTAGACTATTGACATAATAGTACCCAGCAAAACAAGTAAAAGCCAACCGTCTTCAAAGTGGTTTTTAGACCTAAATACTGTAGATCAGCCCGGCTTTGCTTAGAAACGCTATTTCTTGTTGAACCAAAGCTCTAATTCTGCCTGTTTTCATTCTTTTTGCAGCGATAATTTTCTCATATTCAGATGGGACATTGCGTCGTGTAATTGTAAGGAAATGTCCAATGTCAGTTTGACGGATGGCCATTTAGTAGTGTTGACCGAGAACAAAGCTTGAAAAAGATCCATTACGTTTAAGCTTGAAATTTTCAGGCTGCTTTTGGCGATGATCGTCTCTAAAAATTGATTAAATTTTTTTGTGTTTCGAGCCGATCGTTCGTACTCAGTGTTTCTTCGATTTGAAAATTAAAGCATACCTTAAATCAGTTCAACCGAAGGAGTAACAAGAAATGGGGTTATTTGAACGAAACGACTCCACTGAAATTGTAAATATATTGTCAATTCTAAGCGATGACAGCGCCACGAATAGGTTTGCACTGGAGCAAAATCCTTCAAACATACGAATTCTACCATGATCCTTCTGTGAAGAGCCGCAAACATGTAAGCCAAAGCATAAAATTTATGAGCTATAGTTTCTCCTTGACATAAATTTAAGTCAGCGACTTTAAGTGCCCAACACACGAAGCCCATTTTCTTGCAGTTACCGTGCACAGAATGTCTCAGGGTCAAAAGTGCATTTACAGAATCAGGAAGTACGTCGTGATTGGTCAACGTAAATTCCGACTCGTTTCAGCAGACTTTCGTGAGGGAGGAACGCGTGACGAAGCCCTAGGAATGTCTGCGTGGGAGGCTACACCGAAACTAGTTCACAAACATTTCAACTCAAGGCCCGGGTGACGAAATCTATTGTCTATGGCCAATATGGCCGCCGCGCGAATAAGGCCATTCGAACTTCTTGGTTGTATTCGGTCTTCGGCCCTACCTCAGCTAGTCTTGAATCTATTCCTTTAACGATGTTAATGTCTTGTTGTGCTCCAGCTTCATTGTTCAGCTCGTACCGAATGAACCCTCTGCACAGGAAAGTTTGCACTGCATGCTCGGGAAGTATACCGTGTTGAAAATGAAATGCTATATTGACGCATCGCTCTGCAAGACGGAAGTCTCTGTTTTGATACAGAAAAAATCCATGATCCGTCCAATTCCTCATTTCCCACTGTTGGTAAAAAAATGTTAAGACATTAATATCAACACTGACATTTTACAATAGCGAGACAGGCGTAGTTTAATCGGTTAGGGCGGGGCATTTTGAGAGGGAGGTCGCCAGTTCGATCCCAGTCTCATTCTATCGACGTTTCTTTCGACTTTCTTCTGATCCTTTGAATACCCGTAAAACGGGGGATAAAAGGTTCGCAGAGAGAGCCACTAGTTTATCAGTAACTCTAGTTCTCTAGCACGAGTTACCCTTGTAAAACACGAACCTTTACCTTTATTTTTCAAAATTAAAGATACTTGTCACATTCAACAGTCGTAGGAAAGTCGTAAGACACCACACTGTTACATAGCTAGCATAAATAGTCTGTAAATAAAGCCAATCCCCGGAAACTCCGGAAAACCGAGTCATCACACACCATAATAACGATAACGATAACGATAGATGACATCCAAGCAACAGAAAGTTGGAAGTGGTTGGTTAAGGTAAAGATGAAGACAGAAGGGATGATAAGGATGCCGCTCAATATCAGGCATTGCGAACGAACTGGATGAAAATGTACATTGATAAGCAAGGCACCACGTCACTGTGCATGATGTGTGGGAAAGCTGAGGAAACCGTTGCCTATGCACTAGCTGAATCCGAAAAGCTTGCCCAAAAACATTACATTGAAGATTTGGAGGCACGATGAAGTTTGCATGGTATCTTTGTGAGTATATAATTGAGGTGAGTGACAGATGGTATAACCAAAATCCTGAGTCCGTTTGTGAAAATGAAAACGCAAAAATCCTCTGGGATTTCAGTATCCAGACTGACCGTAAATAGATCACAATAAGCCAGATATTGTAGTGGTTCACAAAAGGGAAAGGATTGCAATGTTAATTTATATAACATGTCCATTCGACACAAGAATTGAGAACAAGGACTCAGAAAATATAGAAATTTACCAGGATTTGAAACGTAAATTAAGAGTTTATGGAAGCTGAAACAAGTAACGATCATCCCAATCATTATTGGAGCACTGGGAAAAGTATACAAGAACATAAAAAAACTGGATAATAACGCTAGGGGTACGATTCCCTATTGAACTGCTCCAAACGGCTGCCTTGTTGGGAACAGGAAAGATCATCAGGAAGATGGTGGATACCTACAGTGTAAAACTAAGGGAATTAGCCTGCTATCCATCATGGAACCAGTGGTTCAAATTCATACTGAGAGAAAGAAATAATAATAATAACAATAATAATAATAATAATAATAATAATAATAATAATAATAATAATAATTATTATTATTATTATTATTATTATTATGAAGAGAAAGCAGAGAACAAAGGATTTTCCTCTTTGACTCTGGAGCCTGCTGAGTCATCGTGCACTTCTCAAAGCAACCCCGAGAAGAAGATTACTGGTTATCATGTAAAGCTGCAACTAAAGAAAGCTGTATGTGCTGGGCTAGAACACAAAGTACAAGATCGGAAGTGGCAGGGTCGCCTTGTAAGTAGTAGATGGAACGATGATCAATTAAGTAAACGAGGCTGTTTTGCTTGGCTAAGCGAGTGGAGTTGTGCACCTACCCATGCGGTTGCAGGAGTAATGGAGTTATACGAACAGCTCTTACCAACACGAGTCTACTCGGCCTACAAGACGGGCACATCTGACCAGAATGACATCATGTGCAGGATGTGTGGGAAAGCCCCGGAATGCATTGCGCACGTGCTAGCCGGGTGTCCATCTTTAGGGCAGACCAAGTATATGGAGAGACATAACACGGCACTGAAAGTGTTGTTCGTCGAGATCCTCAGAGACCTAATCTAATTGAGACTGTCTCACCTTGGTCTTCGCGCATTGAGCCAAAACCACTGTATGAATCTAGCCAAGCGCAGGCTTTCTGGGATGTCCCAGTCTATGCAGAGCATACTACGGTGCGGGCCAATAGAGTAGATGGGCGCATTATTGATCACAAGGAAAAGAAAGTACTGTTAGTGGAAATGAGTTGCCCGTGGATTGACAACCGCGAGAAGAAAGAGGCTGAAAAGATGGAAAAGTACGGACCCCTACGCTTCGAACTTATCAAGCGTTACCCAAACTATAAGATCGTACAACTTAACGTCATCATGGACGTACTGGGTGGTTGGTCGAAGGAACTTGAAGTGCAGATGAACAGGATCTTCGGTTCACGTACACTTGACATTTTGAAGAGGATGCAAAAGGCGGTACTGTCGAGCTCCTAAAACATCGCTTGCACCTTCAAAGTCATAACCAAGTGAACTTGATCAAGGACGGTCCATGATACTTACACAAGAGGGAACTTGCTTATTTAGTTTAGTTTTGATTTTGTAGTTTCTTTTACTTTTAAAATTTGGATTTTAAGGCTTAGGATTTAGATCATTTTTAAGCAAATTCTTGTCAGCAACATAGGTCACGCGGTGCGCCCTGTAGAGCTTATTTTAGTAGCATTCATACGTTTTATACTGCTATAATAATAACAGTAATGATGATCATAATGATCATGATGATGATAATGATTTAATCATCATCATCGTAATGATGACGCTGAGACTTTTTTGAATTTTATCAAAACTGGATAATTATGTGAGTTTTCTGGGTAAATTAAAAGTTCTTGAAACCTGAGGCTACAAGTGGAAGCTTGCACACGGTGGAGTTGTGCCAACACAACAGAAAAGCTGTAACATATAAACGATACCAATAGCGATGGCAATAGAGACGACGAAAACCACAACAATGAAGATGATACTTCGCTAAGAAGGGCCTGTGGATTGGGTTGGGCAGCGGCTCTACCACTTCTTCCCTTTGATAGCTTTTAAAGCTCCAGATTGCATGATAATGCATGATGGATGGCATAGTATATAATGACCTCAAAGGCTTGTTTGTCATGCCCTACCACAATGAAACATTCTCCGCTGTCCCTTCCGAGAGTCTATTAATAACAAAGTTGTATGAATCGTTGAATTCGTTCAAATGCTTACAAGAGACAATATGTAATGCAACCAAATAACGTTTAGCGTGTTCACTTGAAGGTCGGGCACTGTCGTGCTAAATTTACTGTTTTTAGGTCAAAACTGGGTAAAAATCCAAAATAGTACTTTATCTCACACGTACAACATTCCTGACAATCCACTGTATTTCATTTTTGGCGACTTTTGTGAAGACATCGTCTCCAAACTTGAAAACTGGCCGGTTTTTTCAAGTTTCAATCCATTTCCATCCTCTCGATCCTCGAGTGCAAGCAACAAAGAAAAGCTTTAGTGCACTTCAGTGGTTTTGAAGTTTGACTAACATAGCGTGACACTGCCCTTTAACCTTTTTTCATAAAGAACGCGTGGCATTAATGTACCTGGGCGTGGTTTCCCTCTGGCGGCAACCCCCTTTCTAGTGCCTCCTCCATGTCATGAACGGACGCTTGGAATTCTCCAAGCCGCCAAAAGCAATCGGCTCTTTGAATAAGTAAAGGAAGACACAACTGTGGAGCAGCGCGAGGGCAGTGTTGAAGAGCTACGGATAGAAAATGCTTGGCAGTTGGGAAGTCACCACGCTCCATCGCCATTTGCCCCATCCCAGCAAAGTGGTTGGCCGGATCCATGGCTGTTAAGCTTGGTATAACAAAGATACCTGCAAAATAGGGAGCTTAAACGTGATGAATTGAATACCAAGAAAAATTAACTTTGAGGCTAAAAAGACCTCGTTCATTTAAAGCACGTGCATTCCTTTCGATTGAGACAAACCTGATGAAATCTCTCTCTTGTACATGTCACGATAGACTTTCGTTGATTTGCAAGATAAACAAAAACACTGAACTGCACAACGACCATACATCATCA
>NC_090891.1:31797272-31799772 GCF_036669925.1 Montipora capricornis | reverse complement strand
GACAAAGGCAAAGTTTGATAAGCCAGTAGTTTGAATGCACAGGTCTCTTTTCGGTTGCCTCGTACTTAACCTGGTTTACTGTTTCTGAGCATGCGCAACGTTGCACTCCCCCCACGAAGGAAGGGGGGAGGGGGGGGGCGGAACTGCCAATCGCCTTAAACGATTGCATGAGCGGAGGTCAAAGTTCCAAGGTTTTTCATTTATCCAGTATGATCGCGGAGGATTTGTTTAGGATGGCGGTACAGGCATGTGCAGGATTTGTGGATTGCAGGATGTCAATGTGGTTCGAAATTCTGTGAAACAATTGAAAACGAATCGAAGCTAAGGATAAAGCACTACTTAAGTTAGAGAATCAATAACTAGTTAATAATTAACTATGAAGACTCCTCGAGAAACCGACTAATAACCAAAGGAAACAAAATGAAATTTGCAAGGGCAAAACAACACAGGTCACTTACTTTGGTCTAGCTCCTATTAAAAGATGATATTTACTTCAAAGTAGCGGTGGCGAAACTCCATAATATCCATAATGTAGAAATCGTAGCAACTGAGCAAGGAGCGAGAGAAACCTAAAATTTCCAAAAACACGTGGAAATGCCGCGGAAAAAACTCTACGTCTTATAATAAGCTAAGTAACATAATACAGACTGTAACTTAAGTGAAGCGTCACCGACCAAAAAAAACTCGGAAAGCAAAGTCTGTAAATGTGTCATAAGTCGTGTTTTGGGTTCGGTCTACAGTGTTTGATAGAACCTAATTTTTCGTGTTTTACTCCCAACCGACGTAGTATTAAAGTTTCTTCATAAAGTAATCCAATCGCGCCGACAATCATAGACTATTTAGTCGACTTTAGCGAGTATAAAAGGTAGAGTTTGTTTGATTTCCTGTTTTGCTTCCCACTGGATTCCATTGCAAATTATTGAGATTGCAAATAAAACATTTATTGATTATGGGTTTCGCACTAGCGATGGAAAGACCTCTCGGCTATACATGTATTCTAAAATTTAAGCCTCAGCCTGAAACTGCCCATAACCCACCATCGGCCTCCTTCTCCTTGCAGGCGCGTAGCGTGGTCATTTTTTCAAGTACGCACAAGTACATATGATCTAGAAACCTAAGTAAACTGAGCGAAAAATACTGCGTTCTTTATTTCTTGTCGAAACAGTTGTGTGAATACAAGCAAAGAACAAAGCGTCTTGCCCTTATTTTGAGCAAACTTGGTGCAAACAAAACATTGTTTTGGTTGTGCTAGCGTGACTGGAATTGTCAAGAATGTTCTCGGAACGTCGCTCCCTTGTCACGAACGTCCTTGGAACGTCGCTCCTTTGCAACATCGCCTTTTTGTTGCGCGCTGGCCAAACAACACTGCATTGTTAGTGCAAAAAAAGGTGGTACAATGCAAAACTAAGTGCGCGTTCGATTGACCCTATTCCGGAAATAAGAATAGGTGGAGTGATGATTCAAACGGTATGTTTGGCGCGTTTCGAAGCAGCAAGGACAACAAAAATATGTTTAAAATAGCATTTTAGCGGATGTTTGACAATTTTTATGTGAATCGCCGTAAAAACGAAGGATTTTTACCTTATATTCCATGCATTCTTATTCCGGAATACGGTCAATCGAACGCACCCTAAGTTAGCACATGGTATAGCTTTTGCTTCAGTTTTTAGAATTAAATCAAAGTGGTGCTTTCATCACGAAATCTTGGTTGCGTACAAGTAAAATGTTAAGAATAGAAACAATTGCTAAAAATTTCAAAATTTCCTGGTCACTTCAAGTACGCACGTGCGTATATGCGTATAGGACGCTACGCGCCTGCCATGTATTCCATCCAGTCTGACCTCTTGTAATTCTGCGTGACAGATAATGAAGAACGTGCAGTATTGTGCATGGTCAGTACGAACAACTTTTCACCGAGTCCAGTCCATAGATTAAATTTGAGTTCAGTGTTTTGTATTCTTTCTTGATTTAATATTCCTTTACTAGCCAATTATCCTATGCTAAATTAATATGCTTTTATTTGACCGATTCACGAGCACCCACCACTCATTACCATCTCTTCACAGGCGCACGTGACAGAGCAGTGACAAATTCGATTCTTCTGATTCTTTACCAAGATCGAGGGTTCAATTCATGTTCCCTTACGATGGTTTGCTTTCTGCTTTCTGGCTTAGTGGCGGAGCTTCTCGGATAAGGATTATACACAGTAGGCCCGGTTGATCACTCACATCATTCGAAAAGAACAGGGCACGGAGTTCCCGGTGTTGTGGTCTGGTCTGATTGAGCACCACAAGTAAGTTTATTAGCCTTTAGCTATTACCGTATTTACTCTATTAAGCGCCCCCACCCTTCCCCGAACAAGTACCACCAGGAGCTCATTACCCGGAGCCTCCATCTTCCATATTAACCCTCAGAGTCAACCCTTTCTCGTATCTTTCTATTTTTAGAAGCAGGGGAAGGGGGAAGGTGCTTTAGTGGGTGTTTTCACGATAGCCAATCA
>NC_090891.1:31792272-31794772 GCF_036669925.1 Montipora capricornis | reverse complement strand
CAAAACTGACCGATTGGACCTCAGACGGTTGGATCCAGGGAAAAGTGACGTCAGAGGCTCACTAGCTTAAAATTTCAGCGTGTGAACGCAGCTTATTATATATGCAAAGCGTGAGTTTAAAAGTCTGAAAGCCCAAAACCCCCGTGCTGCATATTAATTCTGCGGCGTACACACGTATTGCATTCTTAAACTAGTGAGCCTTTGACGTCATTTTCTCCTCGATCCAGCTCTCTCAAGAACATAATGTTAGTAATGGCGGACCATTAAATAGGAAAATTACAGTTAAAATAAAGAGGTATCTTTTTGAAATCAATGCTTAAAACCTGGGTCACTTAGTGTTTTGCTAACAAAGTTTTGAAATCCAAAGAAAAATATGAATTGATTTTTTTGTCACAGGGGCACTTTAAGTACCCCGCGAGCTGTTTTCATAAAGATGACAGGAAGTTGTGTTGTTTTTGGCAAATGATCAAAAGGTAGCTAAAGTTTTTAACTTCAGAAAAAGCTCTGTTCTATCACTATGGTGTAAAACGCAGTTTTTTTTTTATGGAGCCAAAAATATTTCTTTAAGTTCCTGGTTAACCAATTTATTGCTACGACTTACTAGTGCGAAGATTGTTTACATTACTTATTAACCCGAAGATTTTTCAACAATTTTATTATATCGCAAAAACAGTCAGATAGTAAAAAACTTCATATTTATTATCTTTTTCCTTCCTTTTGCGTTTGTGAGCATTGTGATTTGCGATAATTCAGGCTGCCGTGAGTGCAAGTATGTTTTTACATCCCATAGATGTTAAGATTTTCAATCACAAACTGTGTTTTGACGAAAACAGACAAAGAAGGTTTCCTGACCCGACAGATGAAATGTAAATATTCGGTCAAATATCACCACAACATTAAAAAACTAAAGACGAAAGTTTCCAACCTCGTACCCAGGGCGCTTTTCCCTGTCGTTGAGTGGGACGTCCCACCCAAAGCCAGGGAAAAGCGCCCTGGGTACGACGTTGGGAAGTTTCTTGGCTAAAAACTGCGTTGTTCAACTTTGAAATCGACGAACGATTAACATTCTTCCCTATAGTTAATTCAGAGTAAACAAGAACCTTGACACAAGGTGCACGTGCACCTTTGTGGTTGCCTACCACGCGATCAATTTCTTTCTTTTGACAGAACATTACGGAGTTTAAGCAGTCGACGTATTTGAGACGCGGACGGCAACCGGAAATAAACGTCTCGCATGCCAGGACAGTAGTGTCCCCCAGATTTTTAAACTAATCATCTCTAATTGAGGAAAGATACTTGTCAAGACAAGCTGAAAGGGAAAACAGCTCACTTCCGGTTGCCATCCGCGGCTCAAAAATGTCGCTTGCTTAAACTCCCTAATGACCTTTAATTACGTGGGATGCCAAAGGCATCAGGCATCAATCAGGCACAGGCATTCTTTTTGTCTTTTTTCTTCGTAGTCAGGAATATGCATACCCCACAGATATTAAATTAAATTTCGATCGGGGAATCTAATTTTTTGCCCTTCAGTAATTCCAAACTGTCAACTTTCTGGAGTTCGGAAAGCGCTTTTAACCACTCGGCCACGATGACATAGTTTTCACTGTGCGAAGAAAGCCAACATCTAGTTTGGAATCCTTTTCCCCACGATGATTGACACAGTATCAAACCTCACATCTTAAACTATTTGATAAAGTGGAGAGATAATTTTTCTTTGAGAATGGCAGGGGCAATTTTCCACGTTATTTCTTGATCTTGCTTCATTCTTGTGTGTTTCACTATAAACAATTGACCTGTTTCTTGCGAAACAGTTTGTTCAGTCGTCCCAAAACATTTTCTGAATCAAATAAGTGTGTTAAAGCGGCTATTTGTGCCACGCATTTATCAATCGAACCAATGTGTTCATTTGGCCATTGAGTAAACACTCGCTATTGGGAAGCACTGGTTGCCGAATTCCAACGCCATTCCCCCTTATGTAGAAATCAAAAACGTGAACAGAGCATTACGAAAAAGCCTTTAACAACCATATTCAAAAATACGTCTCGACATGACTTCGATCTCGGGGTCCCTCACATGAAGAGCGCACCTAAGCCTTGCGGAACAAAGACAATCCACCGTTATCAGTGGCTGTTTACGGTGTTTTTAAGGTATGTTTGATGCAAAGGAGCAAAAATTTACTTTTCTAGCTCATTCTTGGAGGGGATGAGGCACGCATCTGATGGAAGAGGGTTAGATGGAAGTTGCAGGCCGCGAATGGTAGTAATATTACAATAATTTAAATTTAGAACAAGACGCCTGGGGGCTTATACACGGTAAGTATTGTTTATGGCAGCAAGATAGTAAAATGCACGAACTCACTCAAGGTAAGCATGCCCATTCTAAAGAGTTTGTTAAACTGTGGCTATCTTAGCAGTCAAATCGTCTGTTAGCCCCCTCGGATCTTAAAGGGTTAACAACTGATTTTACAATAAACAACTTCTAGTTAAATTACAGATTTATA
>NC_090891.1:31777272-31787272 GCF_036669925.1 Montipora capricornis | reverse complement strand
AGGTCTCAGGGCCCCAAGGTCACGGAGGACGCTACTCAGTGACCAAGCGATAAGAACTCTGTTCCTTCTCGATCACGAGTGAGTAGAAAAATTAGGTTGAGATGAATCATCATCGTCTTTATCGTTACTAAATTATTGAATATGTAATGGCAAATTTAAGCCTACTGAAAAAATTTCATCCATCCTGAGCACTACGTTAACTCATTATCCCTTAAGTTTCCTCTTGGGTCGGAACCTCACACCCGATGGCAAGGAAGACAACCCCCTCTAAAAAAAAAAACAGTTTTTGAACAGAATGTTGAGTCGAGGAAATGGTCTCTTCATGTAATATATTTAGGCTGAGAAAAAGATAAACCTATAATTAGGACAAGAGGAACGCTTTCAGTCTCGAGGTATAAAAGAAACATTTTCACTCATTTAGGATTTCACAGCTAGCGGAAAAAAAACATGAGGAACTCGAAATTAAAATGAAAGCATTCTTATAGCCGGCCTACTTGAATTAGTGACTATTTTAATTTAAGTATCGATTGTTGTCCTTCAGAGCGAGGCCTATAACTTCAGGCTTTGTTTTTTTAAGCAAAGTTTTAGATGATTGGTCGTTGAGCTAATATATGTCGTCAATGGTAAGAATTGATTTATTTGCCTGCATACCTTGTTCAGTTTTCTCCAGTTCAGCTTTGAACTCTTTCACTGCCTCCAAAAGTAATGCTGTAGCGGTCCAACGGCGGGTCGATTCTATTTTCTCCACTTCAGAAAGAAGAGAGTCACGACACCTTTCTAGACGTTCGAAGTCGAGAGTTACATCCTCCATTTGTTTCCTCTCTGCAAATAAGTCGTCTCCTAGTTGCATTAAATAAGGATAAATCTCTGCCACATACAGATTTCTGAAACTTTGGAATTCCTTTTCCTTTTCTAAATGGACGTCGGACCTTTGGTGGGTCTCAGCTGTCTCCGCAACCGCTTCTGAGTTTACCAACTCTGCTTGAAAGAGTGGGCTCCTCTCTTCGAGATTGTCTAGCCAGAAGAAATAAGTTGAAAAGATAATAGTGTGTGTTTTATTGTGGTGATGTAACTTTTTATTCACTGAAAGCCGCGGGGATGACCTGCGGCTTTCTAAAATAAATAGTATTCTGCAAAGAAAATCACCCGTCACTAAGACATTTCTTGGGGGTGCACCCCTCTAAAAATCCTGGATCCACCCCTGAGGTAGGCTCGATTTCTAGCCGCTGTTTCGGGAAATGAACCAGCGTGCACTCTCGAAATCTCGGCTGGAAGCGTGAGGTGAGCCATTGTTGGTCTCCGCCATTCAGAAACTCGCCTGCGCAAATCGAGCAGGCATAAATTATATTTTTTGGAAGAATTGTGGCTTTCTTTGACCCAGTTTGTGTTCGAGTTTTAATACAGTGCTTTTAAGGTGGGAAACATCCAAGATTTCGACAACGGAAATTGTTCGAGAAGCTGGAGAATGGTATTGTGTCGTTTTCTACCGCCTGGAGCCAAGGGCAAAATACGGCTTTCAAATTCATTGCTATTGCAATTTCTCCTCAGACTTCGCTAATGTAAGGGCAAGTAAAAGATCCCTCAAGATCAATTGAAAGTACTGCTGAGTTTATTGATGGCAGAACGAGGGGGCCGGATCTGAGAAGCCGAAGATTTTGTTGATAATCAAACGCACATTGTCCATTTAACCACAAACTCAAGCTCGCATCATCTGGTTCAAGCTCGCATCATCTGGTTCGCATAGACGTTTTAAGCATTGCAATTGCTATGTAATTACTGATTTGTTACAATCAAACGGTTTTGGAATGTCTAATGCCATTTCCCCGCAACTATTAACTTAGCATATACTTCACAGACACAATCTATTGCTGACGCGTCCAGCCATTTCTTCTCGGGGAGGAAACCCAAAGTCGAGTGAGCGGCGGCAATCGAGCCTACCCCCGAGGCTGAGAAATAGTTCTCTCTCAACTATGCACTGCATGCGGTAAGTTAAGAAAGCGGGAGACATTTCACTTTTGTTATTGAGGAAAATTTTTTGTCACTCGAAAAAATACATATCTTGTCATTTACTGACACAAACAAAATAAATGTGTTGTCACCTTTGTTATCTTCTTGGTTCGGAAGCGGGTGGTCGTCCATCCGTGCTTTGAAGGTTGTTCCACAGATTCCACAAGCCGTCTTGTCGATACTGAACCTGGAGAAGTGTTCCTCTAATATATCCCGTGAACTCGAGTTTTGCTCCTCAACGGACACCTGCGCGCGTACCCTTTGAGTTGTCAAGGTTTCAACTTCCTCCATATCACTAATGTTTGATCGAGCTTCATCCCTCTCTCGTCTCTCTTCAGCTGTTAACTCTCCTTCCATGCTTTCCTCAGGGCCGTCCTGATTTTCTCCTTCAAAACTGGTTTCTTGGAGGTGAGAATCAACTTCTTGAACTCTAAGGTCACTTTGTTCCAATTCCTTTCGTAGGATGCAGACGTCAATGGAAAAATTCGAAGGATAGTCACTAGGATTAGATGGCCCATGGAACCAGAGTTTGCCCTTACTCCAGTTCCAAGAAAGATCCAATAGCTCCTCGCCTCGATTTTTCAGCAACCAACTTTGTAGTATTTTGACAACGTCAGAGTAGCCCTCTGCCTCTTGGGTGCTCTTTAACACGGGCTTGAGGTGGCTTGGCAAACTAGAGTTTGGATCAAGGGTGAGCAATTTTCGAAGTAAAACTTCTTCTACAGAAATGGGAATTCCTTTACCACAATTGCAAAGCATCGTGAGAAAGAGCACCAAGGTTCTCTCGGCTTCTTCTACCGTGGAGTTGTTCAAAGAAAGAGCGTCTCCAATAACGTCAAATGACGAATGCACCTCACCGCATGTCAACTTTACTAAGTAGTTCAAAATTGAAATAATAGCATATTTAAGTCGCTCTTTGTTTGGTTCTTGTCTTGCATTTTCATCGACGGCTTGGTACAGCGTCAAAGTTCCCTTGTCCACGCCAGGTATGAAGCTGTCCCAAAACTTTACCATGGTTAGATAGCTCCTTGGTAAGCAAACCGGGTATCGGTGCTCTAAACACAGTCTGGCGTACAATGCGAGACAGGCCGTCATCTGGTGCTCTAGGATCATCACAGTGTTGGCAATGGACGGAAAAATCATAAACCTTCGACGTTTGGCTGTAAGGGTCAGGAAACGTCGTATTATCAGATGGGCCGCATTTTTCACATCACCATGCACGTACAACCTCTTCAAGCCGTCCTCCCACCAGTGCAGATAACTTTCGTAAACAGAACTGCCTTCTTTACTTCTAACCATTCCACTTTTCGCCAGCGGAACCTTAAAATCCTCCAACGTTTTAGTCATCTTCTCGAAAGCATCTTCTTCTTTACAGATCAATCGTATCATATTTGGAGAAGAATCAGTCAAGTGTAGCAAGCATGACACTTTCAGGAAGTTGTTTGTATCCGACAGCCGATTCACTGTTTTAGTCCATAAGTGGTATGCGAATTGCGCAAGTCGATTCCTCACTGCTTTTGTCTTCCTGATGCTACTGACGTTTGGAAGATGATGCTCTCTGCAGCCAGATAAAGGAAACAAAAAATCATAAAAATGCTGACATGCATGAAATTCCTCAATACTCTCATCATTAAGATCGCAACCGTCTTTCACGCCTTTGTTTGACGAAATCTCTGAAATGCCTCGTTGGATAACAGATTCCAAATAAACAAAATTGAACGTGGAATGAAAGCGTTTGTCGAAAAGATATTTGGAATCCTCATGTTCGAATTCACAACAACACGGTTTCCCGTCTGTAACCTTTCTGCAGACAGAATTTCTCGAGAAGGTTTTTTCTAACATCTTGCGGATCATTTGTTTCAGGGAAACACAATTCTCAATGAGGAAACGTGCAACCTTCAAGCGGGCATTAGCTGAATCGATCGTGGCCTCCGTTTTTGAAACATTCTTCTTCACAAATTCAGGATCCACTTTGGAGAACCTTCCTCCACACTCGTTAAAATACACCTTACTGTGCGCGACGCCTGTTGTAAAAATTCCGAAATGCTTTTCACATCGTTCTACTTCATAGCGTTCCTCATTGGTTAGCTGAAAAGGACGTTTGTACAAAAGGTTAACGAGACGAAGTAATCTCTCTAATGACCGGACAACAATCCACTGACTAAATCTTTCTGGGGGTGAGTAATTTGTTGATTTTAATAACTCGGTTACACTCTCAACTTCTCCACAGCAGTTTTGGCATTTGTCAAACAATCTTCTGGCCTCTTGGAGCTTTTGAGCGTCCTTGAACAGTTTCCCGTGAAAGAGAAATACTTCTGCCTGTCCATTGATGTCATCGCAAGCCCGGTAGTTCTCTTGAGCTCGTTGGAGAAGTTGTGAAACATCAGTGTGAGCGACCTTGCTCGTGCGGGCGAGGGACATTAAACAATCAGCAGAAAACTTAGGATCATTAGAATACTCCATTGCTTCTTGAAATCTTCCCATGTCCCTCAGAAACTGAGCTGCCTCCTCTCTCTTTCCTTCCTTTTCCATAGTCTTTGCTGCTTCCCTGATGCAACCTCGTTTCTTCAAGAACGTAATACGATCAGCGGACGGAAGGTGTTGCAAAACTTCATACATTTCTTCTCTGTTCCCTCGATTAAAGTGTTTGTCTGCTAGTAGGTGATACAGCCTCTCGGCAGTCCGGGTTGATTTTGGTGGAATAACTTCCTGTAGGCTTTCTGGACCACTAATCGAAGAAAGGATGTTAAACCGCTCAAGAACTTTTAAGGCTTTGTCAAAATGGTCTGCACGACACAAGGTCTCGATTGCATCGCGATAGTTGTTCAGTGATTCGTAGCACCTGCTCGAGTCAATCGGAAACCCCTTCTTCTTGAAGAGTCTAGCGGCCTCTTGAAGCTGTAAGAAAAGTAAGGAATACAATTTGGCCATTCAATACAACAGATACACAAATTACGTTTGTCAAGTTCCTTACATTAAACAAGACCCATGCATTGAACTTACCTTCCCCGGCATTTTCTCGTAGAGCTTTGCCAGCAAAATAAATTCCCGGGAATTATTAAGACAAATCCCAGCTTCTTCAGGCATGCCACATTTCAAAAAGCTTTCACTAGCCTTGAGAAACTCATCTCGCATCCGTTCTTTACTGGTGTAACGAAACGTAATGGCTTCTGCTGCCTGTATCCGTGCTTTACATTTCTCAAGCATTGATTTGTCACCAGCACGACTGAAACACTGCATTGCCAATTCCCACAGTCCTTTCTTGTAGAAGCGATGGCCTCCTTTTTGCCATTCCTCTGGTGTTGACTTCGTAGCAAACATTCGGGGCAATTCTGTTCCTTCTTCATCTTCTGATAACGAAACAACTTTAACGAGCTCAAGTCTTCGAAAATATTCGAATACCGGTGCTCGAGCGTCTTCGTCTTCGTCAAAGAACCAGACGTTGACTCTTGCTCGAGTGATCGCCGTGTACAAGTACTTGAACTCAGAGTTCAGAACCTTGTGCTTTTCTGGATCAAATTTGAGGGGACGCGTATGATGAACGGCAACTTCGTCCTCAGTTATTTCCGCCAGCCCAGTTGGAGCCAAAACATTTGCTTTGCTTTGATTCTCAAGATAACTTGTCACAACTCGCCATTCCTTTCTAGCCTAACAAAAACACAAGGCCATCAGCAAGAATAATTAATTTGGAGTGATCAAGGATTAAATTGTGTCTCCTCAGACCTCTCATTTTTAATAGGGGGCCTAAGTGGAAGGAGTCTTTAATAAGAATCTCTTCCGGCTCTATGTAGACATTTTATTGATGACGATGCATTTTTCACTGAGCACATAAATCCCAGGCTCCCTGTTTCCTTTAATGTCGACCGATGAATACCGTTCATCCATGGCTGCGACGCAGCGTCAACCAGGAATATGGAGGCCTATGATGGCCTAATGATCATAACTATTCTGGGGACATAAATGCGGATGGACGTTTGTGGCATTTAAAACTGGAGTGGAACTACTTGTAAATGCTATGTTTTTATGCAGCTTTAAACATTTAGGATTGAAAACTAATAACTCAGATGGTAAAAAAACTGACATTAAATGCATTATAACCCGATGTGCGAGGGTTAATGAATGATGTTAGTAGAGAAAAGGATGATAGCCTTAAACAAAAATTCGAGGAACTGACGAAACTCCCTGTCTGAAAGAACAAGAAGAGCCGTAGACCAGGCTCGTGCAAAGGGTGCCCCCAACTGGCTCACAGTCATTCCCCTCAAGGATATGGACTTGACAAGACAGCCCATCAGTCTGCGTCTGCGGTTCTGGCTTTACCGTGGATCACGCTATGATATGCCAGCGGGAGGGTCTAATTATCCAGCGTCCCAAAGAGATCCGTAACCTTAAGGCTGAGCTACTAGACACAGTTCGCTATGATGTGGAAGTCATGACCGCGTTGCAACCTATCACTGGCGAGGAACTCAACAGAGGAGCTAACAAAGCACCACATGCGCCCCTTGACGTACACTACGATGAGTTTTGGGAAAGACAACGATCCGCCTTTTTTGTTAAAAGGGTGTACCACCCGAATGCGGACTGCTATAAAGACCTTACCCCAAAATAGATATACCGACTTCATGAAAATGAAAAGAAAAGAAAATACGCGTCCCGAGTGATCGAAATCGAACAAGGCAAGTTCACACCCCTCGTCTTCACCACCGCAGGGGGTATGGCCGAATGCGAGCGATACCATTCAAGACAAGCTGAGCTCATCGCTGCCAAGAAACAAGTGGACTACGCCACAACTATTTCGTGGATGAGAGCCAAAGCATCCTTCGCGATTGTGCGCAGTGGGTTGTTATGTCTTGGGGGGTCCAGATCTATGTGACAGAGAGCTGCAGAAGTAAAGGACAGAGATTTCGAAATAGACAAGTGGATAGCGGGACTGATTTGAATAGTTCTAGCATTTTTATTAGTTCATATATATATAAGGCCTTCTTAGAAGAATGAGTTTTAAATTTAACTTCTTTTTAACATCGCTGTTATGATTCTTGTCTACAAGCACGTCGTAGATAAGGACAAAGAGAGAGTTTAACTACCTGCTTATAATTCATATTGTACGTAAGATATTTTTCTCGCCCTTTATCCATTAATTGATGGAAAAATTGTTATTTTTACTGAGGCTTTTTAAAATTTGATCATTTGTACTAGGTTTTTATTGTTATTATTATTATTATTATTATTATTATTATTATTATTATTATTATTATTATCATCATCGATTGAGATATCACACTAACCAAAAAGGCCAGTCGATGTATTTTTGAGTGGCACCCAGCTACCCACCATCAAAGACGCGGGTTTTTTTTTTTATTATAAGCCAACTAGTCAACATGGTACAGCTATGTGGATTTGATGATCGACTACTGGTAAGTCATGGTTTTAATTAATTATTTATCAAAGGTATCCGTAAGGTGGTCCATGCATGGACCAGTACAGGTCCGATGGTTCATGGATCTAAGTGTCAGCCTTTTCGTGTCATGGGTTAGGGTTAAGGCTGGTTTCCAAATAGTCGTCCCTGTCGCTAGAATCTTCTCATTTGACTTGTTGTGTTAATTGTTAATTTCACTTTACAGTGTCCCCAATTAGTGCTCCAGCGCTAAATCTACTAGACACTTAAATAAAGTTCCTTTCCTTTCCTTTCCTTTACAACGGCGTGACAATTTTTAACTGTCTAAATTCCCGTGAGTATTTCCTCCGTATGTCGGTTACAGAAACTAGTTTGCCAGAATTGAGAAACCTATCAATTTTTTCTGTAAAAATTGAAATGGCAATTTAAAAACTTGAACTATCTTGATTTTCCGTAGTCTGAAGTGTCAGCCGTCTCCTCGCCCAAACCCGCCAAAGCGGCGAGGCGGGCGAGATTTTCCGGGCCAAGGAAATGATTCCTTGGTTGTCATGTGTTTGCCAGAGTTGTTCGAAAATATCTCAACTGTTTGTTTTCGTTTCCGTGGTTTTGCGGTTACTAGTCACTCGTGACTGACTCCCGAATATGTTTGAATAATTCAACGCATGCTCAATACGAAATGCCGAGGCGGCTGGCAGTCTTCTTTCCCCTTCCCGACTTATTTAGGAAGATCGAAAGAGACTCTGCTCGCAGGGTACAACACAAGGTAATTCCCAAAGGTTTCCGTTCGAATTTCCACGCGTCTACTTTCTCCAATGTTTCCTATTTCAACCAAAAATACCTTCACGAAATTAAGCAAGCCCAAAAGACTTTTTCACGCAAAATAATGAGAAGCACGATCAGAGCCATGTGCTCTAAACGCAACGAACTGAACAAGCAAATTATCGAATGTCACTCTCAGCTTTCCGTTGTATGTCCTTCAGTTTTAATACGATCTACTTGCATCAAAATACAGGCTCTCAACTACAAACTCTGCAAACACTTAGAAAAAACTAAGAACAAGGTAGAAAAACTCACAAATCCTCAAGAAAACAGAGCAACACCTCTCGAAAACCAAAACCAAAACCAAAACACTGTAGTCACAATTCCAGAAAATCTACCACTCTCGGACGCTGAAAAATCTGTTCTTAGCAAAGGCCTTAACTTCGTTCCTATAACCAATCAAAGTGCCACTGTCGTTACTCGTGGATATGAAAGTTACCGCGATTGTTTAAAATTGGCAGGCTGAAGTTCTCTTTATGCATTAGCATTGATAGTTGGATAATTGTGTAACAGCACGGTGGGCTCTTATATGCAACTAGATACCCAAAATAATGCACGTATGTGAGGTAATCCCCTTTGCTGGAATTCAACCCTGTGAAATAAGTATACCATTTCTCCAATAGGCATAAGATTACTCTTTAACACATCCTCTATAAAGAGCTGTACCAATTTCAAAGTTTGTTACACAGATGACAGGGTAATTTTGAATAAGGAGTTTTGTTTTTTTTTTTGTTACCAGGTCGTTAATGTCATCAGGTTTAGCAAGTAGAGCAGATCCATTTAGTAACATTAATTTCCTTAAATGGTTTTATGCTTTTCTGTTTAGGTCTCTGATATGTTCTGGATTGCTTTTCTTTTCCTATTCCCTTGCTGCTTCAATATTTTCAGACCTGTTTTGGTGTTTTGCATTGTTTTTAGAAACAGATGATTTGAACCATAACTGATCACAGCAAGTGCATATATATTCAGGGCCATGTGTTATCTTATCATGAAAAAGACTGAATCACTTTTGACATGGAATGTCCAATAGAGTCTTGACCTTGACAAATTTCAGTTTGGTTTAGCCTTGAGCTCTGCATAGCTTTCCTTAAATGGTTTTATGCTTTTCTGTTTAGGTCTCTGATATGTTCTGGATTGCTTTTCTTTTCCTATTCCCTTGCTGCTTCAATATTTTCAGATCTGTTTTGGCGTTTCACATTGTTTTTCTTTTCCCTGAACTCTTCAAGTGATTTTGTCTCTTCCGTTTGATAGATTCTCTCATATAAGCTTTTTTTTGCCACTGCTTTGTAGAAATTATTACTGACACTCACATCATTTTTGGCCATCGTTAATTAATCAATTATTACCAGTAAATTGGTAACACCCCTGATTTCATAACCTGAAATTCTGTCATTATAATAATCTAACTGAAGTGCTGAAGTGCTGTCTAGATGTCCAATGTTCACAGTAGTTCCCTGTTGTCGGCTTATAGGACTAATAACAGTTACTGGTGCCCACCCCTCAATGGATTCATTTATACGTATAGTAACATATAATACATTGCAAACTGCTTGCACAATAAGTGCATCACACCATGTATGTTGCTGTGACAACAAATCACAATTGCTCTGTAATGGGTCCAATAATTTTTGACGGTTGTTTCTGATGGATTCAACTCCAGCAGCATGCACATTCATGTGATAGGAAGGATCATTGTATAACTGGTGGAAAACAGAAGAAAAGAAGCATGAACCATCTGAGGTACTTTCTAGTGACTTCAATCCTTTTTGAGCTATTCGAGCC
>NC_090891.1:31764772-31772272 GCF_036669925.1 Montipora capricornis | reverse complement strand
TGCAGGGCAAGCATGGCAAAGTTCCTTGAAATTCTTTTCGACTTCTCGACAAAGTACAGTATTCTTTGTTATAAACACTTGATGGAGATGTTCGAGGTTGGTGCTGCTTGTGTCTTGAAGACTTTGCTCTTCAAACTGGATTTCCTCGACAGGTATGTGGGGGTATGATGTACGTTTCTGCAAATGAGATTCTTCAGAATCGTCTCGTACCTCCGAGGCTGCGGCAGATGCATTCCAAACGTCATTGTCCTGACCCAGTGAGGTGTTTGATGCTGATGGAGGGTCTTTACTGCAAGTTCCCTGTTGGATTGATTTTTTCCTCGTTTCTTCTTCTTCTTTTTCTTGTTGTTGTTGTTGTTGTTCTTCTTCTTCTTCCTGGCAAATGGCTTCCTCCTGTACCAAATACTTTGGAATGTAAGGACCAGCAGTGAGAGCCTTTTCCCAATAACGCCGAAAATGACCCCATAAGCGATATAGACTACAGGTGGTCTTTCCCGTGCCACTGCGACCCAATAAGATAATAGGGGTTGCTGGATCGGGTTGGAGGTTAACAATGGCATATTCGAGTTCTGTTATCTTGAAGGGAAAGTCAATCTTTGTAGAAGAATCGCTTTCTAAAACTGATTTCACCAGAGGTGTATTAAACGAGTAAAACTTGAGGATGTGGTAGTCTTGATCATTTGCACTTGCTGGTGGGTAGAAGATCGTTGACAAATCCTGACCGATAATAGTCTTCTGAGCTTCTTTCTTTTTTCTTTCAAGTTTGGAGGCTTGATTACCCTCCTCAACTTCCGTGTACTTGTTTGGCAAGCACAGGTTTGATGATGACGCAGCGTTATCCATAGGGCTCCCTTTCAACTTTGTTTTTGTGAGGCAGTCCATCCCTCGATTAATTGATTTGATGATACGTTCGATTGAGCGCTGAAGCTTGTCATGGTCTAACACGATATCCCAGACACGGATAATGTCACAGTAGATTCGACCTCCCGCATTTTCTGCGTTTAAACGATGCTCTGGCGAATCACTCAATCTGTTGGAAAAGGCGACAGTCTTTTCCCAAATAATTCGCTGACTTTTTGTCAACTTCGTCTCGTAAAGTTGGATACCTTCTCTCTTCGCTTGACCTTCCAACCTCTTGCAAAGGTTTTCAGTACTCCATCTTCCATTTGCTAGCATTCGTATTTTATCCACAATACGTTTTCGCAAGTTGTTACCAACCTTTTTACTCCTCATGATCTTCCAAACATCATCTGTGCAGTCCACTTCCCACGAAAGGTTCTCAAAAGGTGAATTAAAATCAATTTCGGCCTCTCTTTTGTCATAAGTGGGCTCTTCCTCTATAGATTCATCGTCAATGACGTCACGTCTCGTGTCTTTATGTTCCAGAGATCCTGTAAAGACCTCCTTGTTGTTGTTGTAGCTGTTATTCATTGTTTCGTTTTCATGTTCCCTGATCATGTCAGCAGAAACATATTTCCCTTCTAATGCTTCGTTGCTTTCCTGTTCATCTAATGTATTTAATGGAGGAAATAGCACATATTTCGACAAAGTCTCTATAAGTCTAGCAACATTTTCTCTCATTTCTATGCGCCACTGCTGTTTTTCGTGAATCTTGCTTACTCCGCCTTCCCTTGATTTATGTTCTTTGTTATCGCCACTAGAAACGGACCACTCATCATTTTCAGTTTTTGCTGGTGTGACAACTTGAGACTTTTCTTGTTTGGCTGAGGCATTTTCTGAGTCTGTTCTGGGAGAGATGAGATGAGGAGCTTCGGATTTTATAGAGCTCATAGCGGCACTGATTATTTTCCGGCGAGGATC
The DNA here is from genome assembly GCF_036669925.1 of Montipora capricornis. Classification (NCBI taxonomy): domain Eukaryota; kingdom Metazoa; phylum Cnidaria; class Anthozoa; order Scleractinia; family Acroporidae; genus Montipora; species Montipora capricornis. Next base: position 31,770,451 of record NC_090891.1, on the reverse strand, counting down.
CTTTCGGCGAAGTATGTCAATAGCCCTCTTTCCTTTCTTGTTGCGAAAATGTGGATTGACATTAGCACCCTGGAGAATTCTGATTGCATCACGCCTATGTTTTGTCGGCTTCCCAGTACATACCAGATGGTAAAGAGTATTCCCAGCACTGTCCCGAACAGATTGAAAACCAGGGATATTCGATCCCAACATCGCTTCTAGGAATCTTAAATTTCCTAAGAAAGCAATATAAATTCAATAAAACACGCGAAAAGTCATAACTACTCATTCAGTTAATCTCGTAAGGGTTAGGGCTTAGGGTTCTCTCTGAAAAATCCAGACCTAACAGGGATTGGAACCCACTATCTATGCACTACCCTACCAACTGATCTGAGTATCATGGGTTCCAATCCAATTTATGCCTGGATTTTCTTTAGCTTGGCTTGCAGCTGCTTAAGTTGCTTATCAAACTGGGATGATCTTTCTTACTTTCATTTCATTCATAGAAATCTCATTATACCTTCGATTTTTTGCAATAGTTGTCCACACAAGAAGTGATGATTTGTGGTGATTGTGGGCCTCCCTGATGCTTCACAAAGAACTCACGGAAACTAATTAACCTATGCGTCAGCAAAAACACCAATTCAATAAATACCATTTTCGAGGCCTTTCTTTAAGGATTTGTGAATTATAGGGTCACCATCGTGGCTTGCTACGCAACAGTTTCCACCCATCTGTACAAGCTTCTCCACAAGTGGCAGGTCTTCCGTTTTCAAAGCTTCTTCAAGAGGTATAATTTGGGATCCCTCGATCTTGTTTGCTGAGGCACCATTCTCAAGGAGAGCAAACATTAACAAAGGTTGCTTGGAGTGAAAATGATGAATTACTTCACCAAGCGGGACACTAGAGGCGTCGATATTTGTTGCCAGTCCTCCTCTCCCAAGTACCTGTGTCGATGGCCCTCCTCCTCCGATATAAAGGACCCTTAGCTTGTCCCAGTCCTTCCTTTCGATCACTTTGTTGGTCACTTCCTTCAGCAGATGGCTCGGGAAAGGAGCTGTGAGGGCTGAAGTTCCCTCTAAGAACATAAAATAACCAGTCGAGATAAAATTACTTAGTATATACTAAAACAGTGGATAGCGTTAAGGCGCGCTCTTGTTGGCTACTAGAATATCCTCTGCTTTTCACCTTTGCTTTTCACCTCCGAGCAACTCGCGCGAGATTTGAGTTCGAAAATGTTGTCATCGATGCAGGAATAAATGAGTTGAAATCATCTCGGTACTATATTATCTCACTGTTTTAGTAGATATTAAAACAACTTTTCACCTCAGTGGTGGATGTCTATCTCTCCGCTTCGCGGCTCGGTAAATATCCACCACTAGCCACCTCCACTTCGGTGAGTAGTTGTTAAATATCAAATAGTTGTACGAAAAGCATTGTTTCACCGGTTTATTAGTCCTTCTTCCGACTTTCTTTGATGCCATTCGTAAAGAGCCAAAACAGTCCTAAGTCGTACTCCTATCTTAAGACAAGAATACACCATAGGAGAGAGTATTTTTTATGCATTGGTGCCAGATGGTGATGAGCTTGCACCTCTCGCACTTTTGCCTCGTAAGCCAGTTTTGTAATCATAATCGAAACATAAATTGAAGAAGGCGGCTCATCAACTTGTTATCGATTCTATAATTTCCACTTTAAGCAAAACTAGTTACACACTTCTCGGTAGGTCTTGTAATTAAGTTAGCTTCTATTGAATTATGCTCTTCAGTTTCTCCTCTCTTTACTAATTTTTTTTCAACCAAATATGTGTTAAACGTCTTGTTGTGTCTGAGCCTCGCTTGTACTTTCCGTAACTCATTGCACCCCGCATTGAAAAAATGCTGCTGTAGCATGTTTTCTCGGGGAAATTATAATTTTGAATAAAACAGTCGCTTTTTCATTAACCTACCATCAAGGGTCATAGCAGTATCCAGGGCGTCACTCAGAAGGTCGCGAATGAGTTCCTCAGCAGTAGTGCGTCTAATGCACTCATTAATTGCTGTCATCGTCTCTGATGGTCTTTCCAGATGTCTTAAACATTTGACTTGACAGAGATACCCCTAGAAAGGATGTTTGTTTGAACCTTTTGTTGTTAAGAAGTGTTACACGGTAACGATAAGCGAGCAGACGCCTTCGATCTTGCTAGATAAGTCGAGAAGAGGAAGGGACTTTCACCTATCTACGAAGATCAAGGGGCCTCTGCTCGCAATGAAACTGGAAGTAAGGGGTTAGTACAGTGATTGGATCATCCGCCTACGACCGATGTTACCGAGTATGATTTCCGCACTCATCGTCGTACGTACCCCGAGGGACTTTGTACTCGTTCTCGCCCTTGAATAGGCCATTTTCGAAATATCAATATTCAGCTTGATAGTGAGGCAGAGAGGACAAAAACAATAGAAACAAGTTGCAACGAATGTGAAAGATATTAGCATACCATCCACTTTCCTTTGTCTTTGACCTCTTAACCTCTCGTATAAGCTGAATTTTAATATATCGAAAGTGGCCTATTTGCGATTATCCTGAATTGTTAGCTTGTAAGACTGAAAGCTTGATATGGATTATGGGAAATGGTCATATTTGTTTGAAAAGACAACCCAAGCGTATGGACATAAGACACAAACCTGGGAATGTTGGTTAACCCATCACCTAACTACTCGACCACCACACCGCTAGCTGCTCAGGGACAATATTTTAAACACTATTTGATAATGCTGTATTATCATTCGCCAACAAACGACATTAAACACTACAAAAGGTCGGTTTCCAAACTTCACGACAAAGCTACACATTTTAATATCAAAGCTTAGGCCTAAATTATTAATCTAGCTTCGGCCGAATTATTCTTCAACAGTGATATTCTATGGTAGAATAAATAAATATTTTTTTGCGCAAGTCGGTGTCTTGATCTTCAGTGGTAAAGCAGAAAGAAGCGGTTCCTTTAGAGTGGAAACTCCGGGTTCAAATCCAATCCACGGATATGATTTTTTATTTCCTTATTTTCTCTGCTACTACAAGTCCTGGGACACAGTGTCCAAAATTCACGATAATAGTGAATTCAAAGCAAATTAACAATTCAAGGTAATCGCGACTTCATGGGCGGGAACTGGGGGGTTTCATCACCATCTAGCCTTTTATAATGAGCAGATAGAATCCAGCTGTACCAAAATTTAAGCTGGAGAAGAGGAGTCAGTGGAGAAGGCTTCTTCCAAATTAAAGAGCACCTAAGATGGACATTAATAGCGAAGAACGCGATAGATGTCGTAGAAACAGTGGGATAAAATATTTATTAGCGTGATAAAGTTGTGATTACCTCTAGCAATGCTGGCGTCATTTTCGTGGCTTTTTTTGCGTCTTCCAATCCATCCGCATAATTACCTAATTGGTTTTCAACCTTTGACCGTTGGCATAACAAGAGCGAAAGACTCAGATCATTAGTTGTGTACATCACGGCCAGATTGACACACTCCTTACAAATGCTGTGGAAGCCCTTCTCAAACAGGTCGGAGGCACGCATCTGCCATCGCTTGGCTTTTTCCTGAGAAAAGATGAAAAATGTGAGCTTAATAATGTGATTTTACTGAGCCCCATCTTTCTCTCACGGTAAAACTTAAAGACTCAAAACTTCACTGAATACCTCCGATTTGACTGAATGGAGTTTATAGCATTCTTTCCCAGCAGCGATCGCCTTTTCGTGCTCGTTTAGCTTAAAGTGCGCCTCTGCCAAAGAGTGGTATGCCTGTACAAATATTGTTTCTGTGTGGTCATGCGGGAGGTGGAGGCACATGCTGAGTAGCATAACTGCTTTTTTGTGGTCATTTTTGTCGAGTGCCTTTCGACCAAGATGATACCACTGTTTTGGTTGACCCTGCAAAGGAGATTATGATGAGACTGTTAGACAAATGCCGTGACTTTGTCGAAAAATGCAAACTGACAAATTTTTCCACCTGTCTGGGCAAAATATCTAGTACCAAACCCAACAAAGGTCCAGGGACAATTACGCAATTTCAGATCCATATGTTCACAAACAAAAGTTGTCAACTCGCTATCCCAATTTTACCCTTGGAATTAGTAAAAATCAGTTAAGAATTGTCTCTTCATACTCCGTAATGTTGCAACATTGGGGGGGGGGGGGGGGGATTGGGCTGGGTCGGATCCAGGGGGTGGAACAAGTGGTTGGGTCTTTAATGGAGCCTCCCTAAAGTGAAAAATGAAAAACGTCAGTTAAACTTGTGCAGTTCCTGAACAAAATCGAAGTGGTAAAATACCTCACACGTAAGCTTACTCATTGTTTCAAATACCGCAAAACCCAAGAATTTCAAGATATTAACCTAGAATCATCCTTAAGAAAGCATGAAATTTACATTTTGGACAATTGGAATCTTCCCCAAGACTAAATCAAGGATCCACTTCAACTGAGTGAGGGATGGAGAAAATTGTTTCTGATGATATTGATTTGGCGCATATTTCTTAACAAGCCTAAAGACTGCATGAGGGATAAAAGTCAGCATAAAAACTTGCATCATTTAAACAACACACCTTATTTTATATTTATCTGCCAAAGGTTAAATGGCGCAAGGTGTCGCTCTATTGATGGATCCTTTGATTTCATCAAGAAAGATTAGAAATTCGAAACATTATTGGGGTGGCCAAAAAAAGTAGGAGTTTGTACCTCTTTGTTAATAAATATTTCATTCCCAACGATGCAAGATGGATCGGCGTTGTTCCTTAACAAAGTCACAGCCAGGTTAAACTTCATTACTTCCATAGCAACTAGCAGAGGGGGTCTTTTACAATCACGCAGTCCATCCGGTGGGGCTTCTCGCAACAGCAGATGTTTAACAAGCTCGTCCAGATCGTCAATGTCGGAAGCAATCAAAAGGTCCAATGGCACGAATGAAGCGTCACATTCAAACGCTATCCCTCTAGATGACTTATTGGATTTCGAGCCAAGGTAGAGAAATTGCAATTTCTTCCACTCATTCTTCTCTGTCGCTTCTTTTACCAAATGTAAAAGAACTGAAGGCGAAAATGTGCATGTGATTTGAGCCTCTCCACCTTTTAAAGAGATAATGAATGCAAAGAATCAAGATATTTATAACTCAATATATGATTTCTTCAGTGGGGATTGCATTTATATTCGACTAAGATAAAAATTCACGTTGTTAATTAGCTACATGATGGTAAAATGATTAAAATTACGCGTTAATGCAAGCTACAAAAACAGGTACACATTAACTTGAGGGTACGGCTATGAAGACGGTGGTACAAGCTAGGTTTTGTTGAATCAACCGAACTGGCTTTTAGAGGGAATTCAACTTAAGGATGTGTTGTAAGCACCTCTCCGATAGAATTTCAGTGACTTTGTTGATACATGTAAGGTTAAAAACTGGTGTAATTTATTTATCGATCACAGAAGCTTGGTCATATGGAGAACTTATCTCCTGTACTTTTGTAAGCCACCTGAGTCCAAAAACGGCAGTGAAACATTTGACAGCCATAGCGTCAGTTGTCCAGAACTCAAAGAGTGAAAACGCAGCTACTGAGCGTACTGAGTATGCGCATCACAAAGCATCACTAGTCTCACCGATTAGCCAGATTTAATGTTTTTAAAATTCCAAATCGGTATTTTAATACAAAAAGATGAACCAACCTGGTATA
>NC_090891.1:31752272-31757272 GCF_036669925.1 Montipora capricornis | reverse complement strand
CTGTAAGGCCTCCTTATCCTTTTCTTTTTTGGTGTACATCAAGGATCGCTTTGAAAATATAGTAGCTTTAAGTTCCTTTTCTCCTTGTGGCGTATAGTTGAGTGCTAAAGAATAGCAGCGAATCGCAAGATCCATTGCGCTCGAGTCTTTGGAAAGCTCATTTCCTCTTTCTTTCCAACGTTTTCCTTCATCCTGTGGAGAATCAAATAACTCGAACAAGACAGTTTTAAATGCCACTGGAATCAGAGTAGCCTTAATTAAACTGTATACCGAATTTGGTACCCAATGTTACATATATGATTGAAAGGATGAAAAAACGTGATCGCTGCGCTCCATTTCATTGGAGGCAATGGCATGAACACTGACGCACGAGTTTTCTCAGGAACCAAGAAATCTGAAAATATCTCACCAGTCTTGAAACAGCTCCACTGGCGTCCAGTACATGAAGAAGTAGTGTTTAAAATTCTGCTTATAACATACCAAGCGATCAATGGTAATGGCCCAGACTACATCATTAAGCTATTGCATCACTGCAAGCCTTCTCGCAATCTACGTTCGAGCTCCGTCAACAACCTAGTCATTCCGGAAACTAGACTTGCAAGCTACAGCTGAAGCTTTGGTGACCGAGCATTCAGGGCCGCTGCTGTTAAGAGGGTATTTACATGAGACCAGCACGAACTCAGACCGGTATGAAATTTTTGCAGCCGTATACATGAGCTTGGTGCCTGGTTTCGGGACGAAATGAAATGTTTTGTCCAGTAAATGTTTGGCTGACCCAAAAACATGCAGGCTTGAATTTTCTGGACCCGGTCTGAGATTTGTTGTTATTTACATGTGAGAACAGTTTGAACTCAGACCGGTGCGAGAATTTCTCGTCTCGGTCCAGCAACCGACACGAAGTCAGACCGGTCTGAGTTTATTGTCAGGCCGGTCTCATGGAAACGCATAAAAAGAAATGCATGGAGGCCGATATGAATTCATGCCAGTCTGAGTTCGTCCGGGTCTTATGTAAATAACCCCTAAGTAGTGGAATACTCTTCCCCTCTATCTTAAAGTAATCTACTAGCACTGAAGCATTTAAAACGGGCCTTAAGACTTTTCCTTTTCGTAAAGCATTTCTTTAATTTCCTCGGGTTTAATTCTTAGTTGATCTTAAACTTCCTGTTATAACGCGAAACTTAGTTCTTAATTGACTTCTTTAGCTTGTACGTTATCTTTTCCCATTTCAGACCACCTAGACCACCTCTAGAGAACAGTTTCTTTGAAATGTCGTCTTATGCATGTGCTTATGTACTAATAACTTATGGAAAAACTAAAGGAGAATTCCCTTGAGAACATCACATGGTCAGAAATGGGAAAACAAAATGTACAAGCTAAAGAGGTCAACTTGTTTTACTATTTTATTTTTATCATTTAATCATATGTCCACGCATTGAGACTACGTGTAATGCGTTCCAATAACGATTGTATTAACAGCGGAGCGCGCGCGCGGAGCACCATAGGTAAGAAAATATGGTAACTCATCTGCGCTTTTGGTCCCCGTACGACCGAACGTGCGTCCACCCCTCCATGTATTCCACTGAGACCAGTAGCACGTGACCATATCTCGGGCTTAAGTTTAGAGCTCATCGAAGTCAGATATTTTTTTAATTGACCGCTGATGAGGTACTGGGTTTCGATAAGATCGCAGGCTCAAGCCAGATTCCAGAGTTTTGAAGCAAGCAACCGTTGACAATCTTCCTGTCGGTGTGCGTTTGATCAGTGGCTTGATCTGATCGGCGTAATTGCAAGTTGAGAAGATCAATATTTTGAGCAAGAGCCGATATAACGTAGATTTGATTTTAGTGGTGTACTATATTTCAGCTGGCCAAACGAGCCTTCTTCTTCAGAAGAAGAAGGCTGGTTTGACCAGCCGAAATATAATACACCACTAAAAATGTAACATCACAGGCCTAAAAGGTGCTCCTGGCCTGGTCAAATATTTCCCTTGAGAGCGAGTAACAACAAGTTCCTAAAGTTCCCAAGGGAGTCCTCTCCTGATTCCCTAAAGGGACAAAACGTTTCTTAGGAGTCTAGCCGTTCCCAACAGAGCAGTTTTCTGGATCACTTCAAGTCTGATGGTGGTGCCAAACTTTTCAATGTGTTTGTCAAACTTATCAGATACAGCCCCTAAAGCTCCGATCACAACTGGCACTACAGTCACTTTCTTTAGCTTCCATAACTTTCTTATTTCTTCCCTACGAAGTTGGTACTTCTCTATTTTCTCCAGTTCTTTATCTTTTACTCGCGCATCCCCTGGAATGGCGACGTCAATGATCATGGCCTCCTTTGCTTGCTTATTAACGAAGACAATGTCCGGTCTTCGAGCTTCAACTATCCTGTCACACTGTACATTGAAATCCCACAGAACTTTGAAACCTTCGTTTTCTACCACTCGCTCTGGGATGTGTTTGTATCACTTATCGGTCCACTCAAGTTCTGCCTTTCCACACAGTGGCCAATGCACATACAGTGCAACGTTGTCGTGGCGCCTCTAATATTCATTATTATTATTATTATTATTATTATTATTATTATTATTATTATTATTATTATTATTATTATCATTATTATCCATCTACGTGTGTTTGTGGGGAGCTCTTTTCGGTAGATCACGCCATAATCTGCAAACGCGGACGATTCGTAACTCAGCGCCATAATGAGTTACGCGATCTGAAAGCTGACCTACTGAACCTGGTATGCACCGATGCTGAAACCGATATTATTACTGTTATTATTATTATTATTATTGTTGTTAATATTATTGGAAGCTGACCTACTGAATATGGTATGCAAAGATGTTGAAACCGAGCCCGTTTTACAGAACATTTCCGCTCGAACAACTTAGATATACACGCACGTGGGTTTTGGGAGAATCGAATCAACGATCCGCATTCTTTGATGTTATGGCTTGCCACCCAAACGCCGAATCGTACAGAGACTTCCAGCCCCAACAGGTATATAGAATGCACGAAAATGAGAAAAAGCGATTACACTCGACAAGAGTCCTCGACATCGAACACGGAACATTTACACCACTAGTTTTCTCCACAACTGGTGGAATGGGTATGAGCTATCACTCGTATCAAACGATCTCATGTATCCAGGCCAAAACCTCGTTTTCATCGCTGAGATCTGCAATACTATGCTTGAGAGGCACGAGAATGGTGAGATCTAGGAGAGCTGCATGTGATATTTTTAACATTGACCTAGATATTAAAACTAGTGAAGGAGCCATTTGCTGAAAGACTTTTTATTTAATTATTATACAGAGAGCTGACCAAATTTTCAAACTATACATAACCATTTTTTTTATTAGTGAATTTCTAATTTTCTTCTATATTTGTATATTATATTTTGTTAGGTGTAAATTTTTATTTCATCTACAATAATACTTGTAGTCCCCCAGCCCTAGTGAAACAAAACAATGTAACTTTCTGTCTAGTTTTTCGATCCGTAAAAATTGTAAAAGTAATTCTTTTTAGCGATGACATTTTGAATAAAATTACGGGTTCATATTAATATCATTATTATCATTATCATTATCATTATCATTATCATTATCATTATTAATGACTGAACTTTAGCTCACCGCATTCATTGTTTTATCTGACATGTAGGATTGCTCTCCAATCTCGAGCGCCTCGACGTATTTTTGCAGTTTGAAGTAAGCAGTTGCCTGGTTGCTTTTATTGGATCGTTTAAACTTCACCCAGTTAGAACTACCAGTAGGATGTAGCATGAGTGCAAGACGAAATAACCTCAGTGATTTCTCGTAACGTCGCTGCTTGAATTCTTCAAATGCCTTTTGTTTTTGTTTAACAGCTTCTCTCTGGAAAAATGTGTAGAAAGTCATGTCGGAGTTTTCATCGCACTATTTTAATTATTCGTGTTAATGTTGTAAAGGATGAATACTCTTTTTTGTTTGTTTGGCTTTTTAGCTAGTACCGTACTACTATAGATTGAAATGGTTGAAAATGACAGATAGTGCCTCTTTCGTTTCTTTGGTCTTCTTAAACTGGTAGGCCACGGTTCCAGCTCTTAGGGATATCGCTGTAAACATCGTGGAGAACTTCTCTGGATTTTCTATATTTTCAACCAAAAGCGGTCAAAAAAGTGTTCTATTGGGAAACTACAACTGCCTCAACTTAAAACCGGTTATGGTTGAGAGAATTCGACGAGACTGCTAGGAGTCTTTTCTATGCCAGTGTTGAGTCAATTGTTTAGGGGAGCATGGAGGGCGCAATGGTGAGAAAACTCGCATTCCACCAACGCAGCCCGGGCTCGATTCTCAGACTCGGCGTCAACTGTGGGTTGAGATTGTTGGCTCCCTATTCTTGGTTTGCATCCACGTGATGAGACGGCCATGTTGGTGTACAAAACAATAGAAAATGGCCCCACAAGTTTTGCATAATAGTAGAGTCAAATTCCCAAAAGACATTTTACCGCATTGTTCTGTACACCAACATGGCTGCCATGACATCAGATGCAAACCATCAATGCTGAGAGCTGAATTCGCTGTTTTCACAAATCCCATGATACAGTTCATTTTGGGAGGTTATTTGGATTAAAACAATGGATGTCCATTTCAGTGAAGCATGATACAGTCCCAAGAGTAAATGACTTGTACTGCCTTTAAGCAAAGAACCCCCAAAACGTATTGCATAATGGGAATGGGAAAGTAGCGAATAATCAAAAACCTGCTCAGTTTACATTAATTCATCCAGTTTACTCAAGACAATATGAGATAAATGAGCGAATCCCACGTGCGGTCGGTCCACTTTCACACCAACTGACCAATGTAGTGTCGTCCCCGCAGTATGATACGGAATTCCTATCCAAACTTTCAAAGGAATAATTCAAGCCTCCTAGTACGTAAATATTCGGTTTCCCTACCTCAGCTAGTATTGGATCCATTTTTTTAACTTCGTCTATGTCCCGCTGTGCTCCAGATTCCTTGT
>NC_090891.1:31744772-31747272 GCF_036669925.1 Montipora capricornis | reverse complement strand
TAAATATTTACGGCTAGCACATGTACCAGAATGTTTGTGTTCTACATTCAATTTAACAAACGTGTCAATTAATTTAAGGATGACCTACTTAGAAGGCTTTATAAGGTAGAGACATAATCAGAAAGTGACTAAGTTGAGATAGCGAAAGTGACATTAGCTCAAAACTGACTAAGATGGGGTCTATGATTGGCCACAGAATAGACTATAATGGGGTAGGGGATTGGAGATACCCAGCAAAAACTGACCCAAACAATGAAGTGATTTTCTCAAATATATGGCGTTCCTTGGTGTCCCTAAATTAACGCACGGAACGATTTTTCACTTCTTTTGGAAGACCACAAAGTTCATTTACCTGCACTCAAAACAGTCCGCACGGGATGTTGACTTTTCACCCGATTCTCCAATATTTTGCACCAGCAAGGAAGAGTTCACCTTTGTTAGACCAATGGGAAACTGCAATAAAGCGCGTTCGCTGGTCGAAAGTCTTTTCATTCATTTCATGCGGCACAAATTCCCGATAAAGAACAATTCGGCCTTGATCTTCTCACAAAGTTAATCAGCGTGCACCTGTAATTCAACGAGTCACCAGAGAGTCAAACCTTTTTTGGTGAGAAAAACGCACAATTGAACCACGATGTTAAAACAGACAGAAAGGGCAGTAAACACAGAAGGTGAATCGATTGTTTTTGACACTGTAGTAGAGAACATAGCCAATTTTGAGGCAAATGTGCATGTGACGTTGTCAATGCACTGAGAAAAAATATCCTGCTAAATCTAATTAATAGTGGTGACTCGTGTACGTGCACACTAACACAATGTCGTTGTTTTCTTCTCTTGTTGATTTTGTCCAGCCAAATTAGACTCGAAAAAATGTTAAGCGATATCAAATTAGCCTACAATGGCCAAAACAACATTGTGGAAGGGCAAGGTATTGTAAAGTGTTTCAACAATTTTGTCAGAGACTGTAGCTTGCGACATTGTCACCGTTGTTAATGATTATGCAATTCTATGATCAAACATTCAAATGTGATGTCGACAAACGTCTGCTAAACCTTCATGATCAGAGCTGAGTGAATTTTTTTCTTTTTTCATTAAAAATTGAACTGGAGTGATCAATTGATTGGCCTGTCTGCGTCTCTATCATTTCCTTTTCGTAATTTTTCACTGCATACACTACAGCAACTTTCATAACACAGTTCGACAGTTGAAACTTACAAGAGCTTGCAAGGATAACTGACATAACTGATCTTAGTATGCCTTATTCTCATATGCAAAAGGATACTTACTAAATCGCGTCACTGAGATCTCAGTTATCAATCGAGTATTTTTCCGCGTATTGCATCGGTGATATACTTGGTATAATGGTAAAAACACGTACTTTCAGTCTGATCAGTGGCGTTTGATGTGTGACGAATGGACACTACTATAAACCCCTACACCCAGTTAAAGGTTTCTGTCGTCCTCAAGAGAAATCTTTTGTCATGACTATTCACAACCAACTGGCGTGAAACAACCATTTCAATTTCCTTTATCAGCGAAGCGTCGATGACCTCAACCGGCCCTGTCTCGATAATTCAGTATTTACGTCAAACGTGGTTCCTTTTAACGGCGGAAGAAGTTGCTAGAAAGCATAACGGCGGTGAATTGGCTTGTACATTTTTCTCAAAATGTCATTCTGTTTCGTCAAACCGATTCCTTTTGTAGGAATTTAATATGACGTGAAGCCGACGATCGAAGTCTAAATAATAATAATGGCTTTTAAGTAGGACTGAGGTATTAATTGGGGACACTGTAAAGTCTGAAATCAAATCAAATCAACTCATATCAAATCATTGGTTGGTTTTTGAGGAGAAGGGAAGACTCGGGAGTACCCGGAAAAAAAAACTTCTCGGTGCAGAGTACAGAACCAACAAAACTCAACCAACATATGACGCTGAATCTGGGAATTGGACAGTTGGGTCTTTCTTCATGTACCGGACAGCATTGTATTTTTGGTCACTTGGGACAAGTTGTTTTGTTTTCTGTCTTTTGTTTCTTTTGTTTTACGTAATCTGTGCTACGGTACCTGCAGAAGGAACCGGTCAGTTGGAGTCGAGTGGCCTCACCACTGTGCCCTCCCTGCTCCCTGAGTTTCCAAATTCAATGTTCCTTTACTTTCCGATTCGGCACCGAAAATGAATTTGAAAGAAACTTGAAGGGCTAGTAGGTTATCTGAATTCGAGTTGATATTTCGATCACGTAAATTGTCAATATTACATTCAACAAAAAAATTAATAATCATAATAGCAATTATGTATAGATTTGTCCACCTAACGTCGCAACTCAACTTTAAAATGTCATTTCTTTGATTTGGTACTTTCGAATCGCATTTCTGAAAAGCGACTGTTTACGATTGCAACTAGAGCCGAAACCAATTGCTTGAAGTTTTTTCACTGAATGATTTGTTTAACCATCGCGGAAGTGATGAGAAAGGCCGTGAACGGGCGAATATCGAAACACT
>NC_090891.1:31732272-31734772 GCF_036669925.1 Montipora capricornis | reverse complement strand
TGTGTTGGAATGAGAAGCTTTATCAAGATCGCTCCATTTAACTGAGGAATAAAATATTTAAAAAGTGTTGGGAAAACAGTATTGAGATTAAATTAAAAGATTCAGGTGAAATTTCGAAAACTGGGCCCCTTTTCGAAAAAAAGTTGCTTTTTGATTGGACTGAAGTCGCATCCTGTCTAGATCTGTTATAGATTACGTCGAAAGCACGTTGTTGTCCAAAGAAACAGAATAGTTACAGACTCTAGCTTCTCGATTCTTGGTTTTACAACATATAGACAAGAAAAGTTGACAAACAGCTTTAATTGATAATTAAATTGAAAATGATCATATGTATATAAAATATATTTCCTAATAGCCCTTTTCACGGTTAGTTTTTCTCTTTTGCAATACAATGTAATCTAACGTGGATGCGAGGCAATTTCGGGTTAAAACTACAAAAGCCCGAAATTGCCTCACATACATGCTAGATTACATTGCAATGCAAATGAGAAAAACTAACCGTGAAAAGGGCTATTGACTAGTTAATAGCACGCCACATTCAACCCTCACGCAAACTGTGAAAAACAAATTCAAAATCTCTTGTATCTCCTTGCTAAAAGAGCCGCTTGCAGTCAACGAAAAGGTGAATGGTTCTCGGCATGATGGGCAGTTAATTATATTCAATGGCTTGCAGAGGAATTGTTTGGTTAAGATGATTGATCGATATGGACGGTGTGCTGCCAAAAAATCGGATCGTGGCTCGATAGTCTGTCCTGTTCCTAAATAATTTGGTGAACGGACGGGGACCCTGGTCTTCTATGAGAATATTGTTGGGCTAGGACACAGAAACACCGATAACAAAAACAAGCGCGAGGGGATTGAAAAAAATGTGATAGGAACATAATTTGACGGAGGAATTTCGTAGCTATAATGTGAAATAAATGAATGACATTTTAGCTAAATTATCATTTTACATGTCAATTTCAAATGGTGGTTTTGTTAAGCACTGGTTGAGTTCAGTTCAACTAACAGGCACAAATATGTGAACGTGATGACCTACCAAACTGATCAAAACCAGCGGTGCAGCGTAACCCCACATAGAGCTCCCAGCGGCGGCTTCCCAACATCTGTTAAGTTATCAAATATGACAAGCATGAGCACTCTGAAAATTGTGAGTCAGAGAGTAGAAAAAAACTAGTCTTATACAAAAATGTCAGTTCTTACACTTCGTCCGGGTGTTTCGGATCAATCTTCACACCAATTGCGAGAAGAGCGAGAAGCATTGGCAACCCTATTAGTGGTAAAAGGAAAATGAGAAACACGGTCATCTTACACTGTCAGTAAGCTTCAAGCCTGGACAAAATTATAAAAATAATTTCTATAGCGGTATATACAAAAGCTCTATATCGCTTTACAAACTAATTAATATCTAACAATAGCACTAAAAACAAAGATCAATTAAAAACAAGTCTAAAAAGACAAGTTTTCAATCTGGATTTAAAGACATCGACTGACCGACTTAATTTGTCGAGACACCCTTTACTTAAGTTCTGCATTTCGAAACCAATTATTTCCATGGATTAAATCTTCATGTTTCGGATCCCCTTCTTCTTCCAAACAATTTTGAGGGATAGCAACTCGGTTATTTCGGCTTCTTAAGAAACAACATGGCTTGGGTGGGGGAAGTGGGGGAGGGGGTATTGTTGGGCCTCTGTTGTAATTGTTCAAAAGGATTGTCTCACTATTTTTGTGCAAGGTAGTTGCGTCGGGAGAAATTTAACAAATTAATGTCGGAAGTGAGCTGATTTCCCTTTTATCTTGCCTTGACACTATTACATTTACATTCCAAGTATCTTTTCTCCATTAGAGATGATTAGTATAAAAGTCAAGGAGACACCACCGTCCTGGCACGCGACCTGTCCTCTTCCGGTTGCCGTCCGCCTCTCAAAAATGCGCTTGCTTAAGCTCCCTATTATCTATCGCATAAATTGTACATTCATTACATTCATGTGTTTGTCCGTTTATTGACAATAAAAATTAGCCAATGAGCGCGCGAGAATTTTGCAGTCATTGTAAAAATCGTCTTTTTACTCACTACAAAGCAGAATCAAATATTATGATTCTGCTGGTCTTATAGAGTGCATGGATTATTTGTTATGCTTGATTTACGAACAAGTGAATGAATGGGAAATTGAAGCTATTCTTACCCCATCCAATGACGACATAGACAATCTCAATATTTAGACTTGAGGAGAAAATTTTCTTGATTTTCCCGTGGATTCTCAAACCGTGAAGCAGTAGCCAGCAAAATTCCGCCAGGACGGAGAAATAAATGGCGAATGCAAGAAAACCACACAGAGTCTGCCAAAAAAAAAAACACAGATTTTGCGGTTTTTTGGAGGACTGCGTGTTGTTTGTTGGTGATGGTGTTTGCTTTTTATCTTGCAGATACTCAGCGTTCGATCCCGTTTATGGCCTTCTCAAATAGCTTTGACAGACTCTATTGCGGAAGAGGCTACCT
>NC_090891.1:31704772-31727272 GCF_036669925.1 Montipora capricornis | reverse complement strand
TCGCGTTTATATTAGACTAATTAGTCCCAATGCCTCCCAGCGGGAGGGCTGGGGAGGGGCTGAAATCGGAGGGACAGTTTCCTCGAAATGAATTCCCTAAAACTACCCCCAGCATTTGCCCAAGACAGGCCTTGGGCACCACTTGATTTTCATCGTTCTTCTGGGAAGTGACGAACTGTGATTGATTGGTTCTTGGTCACGTGCCCTGATCGAATTTAAATGTATCCCGATCGAGATACAATTCAGCGGTTGTTGCCCGCGCCGGATGTTTTGCTGCGATTGTTGAAGGGAATATCTAAATATATAACAAAGCACTTAATATCTGGTCCCTCGGGAAACTAGTTGGTTTTGTTTTCCCTCGAGTCCTGATGTTTCCCGAGACGAACATCAGGACTCTCGGGAAAACAAAACTAACTGTTTCTCCCTCGGGACCATACATTAAGTGTATGGTATTTGGCTAATGGAACGTTGCAATTTGCTGTATTACATCGATGTATCATGCTGCAAACAATCTTTTCGTTCAAAATGTAATACAACAGATATTCCTTCACTGCTTGGTCAGCCTTTCACTTCTCGTTTGTTAAAATAGTTACACGTTGATTAGATCCTTCGCCAGGGTCCTGAACCTCTTTCTCGTTACTTTGGTCCCTGCTGCTACAAGTTACATTCTCAAGGTCAGTTCCCGCATCGAGCAAGTTAACAGTAATTGACCTAACTTTGAACTTGATAATGTTTTAATTTTTTTTGTACTTACGTATCCTTAGCTTTATTGTTCCAGATAACACAATATTTGATTCCGTTGTAAATCGTCGGGAAGAGGTTTTCATGCTAAAATGAGAGTTCATTGATTCTGAGTTAGCGAATTCTTACATTAGAACATTTTATATAGAGTATAAACAAGTTACATTTAGATTCTTATATTAAAATGACCAAAACATACACAAATTTTAAAATATATAACACATACATAGGTCTCTTTGTCACTTTGTTCTATCCAGACTGTTAATGAAATTGGTATTCATATTTTTGGAGCTACAACAAAACATTGATCCCCGTTCAATTGACCTCCTCTAAATTGACTGGAAATAATAATAAGAAATATAATGCAATGATACATGAAGACCTATTTACGATAATACAGAGGTTATTTGAAATCGGCTCACCTTCGAATTCAAGATAGCGGAAGAATAGTCGATTTGCTTCGCGCTATCGTTTCAACTCCTTTCAACACATATGTAAACAGTGGGGAGCGAGAGCTATCAACATGGGGACTCATCTTGCAATCGATCCCTGATCAATACACCTGCACACGGCTTTACAAAATTATCAGAACTATTTAGCATTAAAATATACAAACATAATTGAAATAAGTTACCTTGTAGATCCTTATAATTTTTATACCTTGATAAAGAATCGCCAATGATCGCCTTCTCTCAATTTTTTACAAGGAAAAAGCATGATGTGGAATGGTCGAACGCGACCTGGCACTACTAAGTTCTTTCGGTTTCTTTCTGTTCTCTCAATACATTTTCCCGAGCAAAGCAGTTGTCTTCTGTTTTTTTTTAGTGGAAGTGGACTACAAAACAGGTGATAATTCTTCGGTTGTGCTGAAAGGAGTTGAAACGATGGCACGAAGCAGATCGACTATCCTTCCGCCATCTTCAGTTCATTTTATTTGCTTTTATAAATTATAGTACTAAATTACATGTAATTATCATACATTTGGCAGGCAGTCCAGGAAGCTATTTTGCTTATTTAAAGGACTGCCTTAAGAAAAGGAGTGAGAAACTAGAATGTAAACTGTCAATGGCAGAACAAAAAATATTGAGACTGAAACTAAATAAATAAATACAGAAGGTGAGCCGATTGACAATTAATTGCTATATTTATTATCGTAAATGGGTCTAACGTATCGCTATATTTCTTCTTCTTATTATTATTTCCAGTCAATTTAGAGGGGTTCAGTAGTGGGGTCTGTAGGGGGTCAATAGACCAATTCGGCTAACTCAATGTTGTACCCAATTCAGATCCTTTGGGAATAAAACGTTTTGTTCCAAATATTTCCATATGAATGCTACGTTATCATGCAAATGCAACATACAAAGATCCTTAACCCCGAGAGATTTGAATTGGGTACAACATTGCGTTAGCCGAATTGGTCTATAGGGGGTCAGTTGACCGGGGGTTAGTGTGATGGTGTGTTCGACAGGTGGGTATCCTGTGGTTTATAGAGTGTTCTGTCTTTTGGACACACATTTGCCTCGCTTTCATTCCTAGCCCCGCTTGAGATGGGAGCGACACCAGGCACTCGACACCTCGACACTTATTTACTTCACTTTTGTGCTTCACTTTTGATATTAAATGTTGAGTTAATTCTGTTTGAGCGCTGTGAAGTGTTCGGAAATTTCTGAGGCACGTTTTTGGTTTGGATTGAGAAAGCCTTTTCCTGGTAAGAAAAATCGTATTGTTAATATTATGCTCTCTTTTTTAATATGCTTCGTCAGAGTCTTAGAGACGTGTATCCGACTCCTGGTAGGAATATTTCAAACAGAAATACAGTTGTTTTGTACTTGACTGTGTTCGTTTTCGATGAAGAAATTATTATGCACGCCGTCAGGCTAAATCTAAGGAAATACGGACTCAGCAGTCAATTTACTGGCGTTACATCGAACCAAATACATAAAGCTTGTGCAGTCACAAAATAAACGTCCCGAGTTATATAACTCGTCGGTCATTGCGCCACTAATAGAATCTACCGAGCTAGTTGTGTACTTCGGTGGCCATTGTGCCATTTTATCGTTAACAAAGTAAGCTTTATTCCAATGAGTTGTGTCGCTCAGTGACCAAGGCGCTATTCACTCATACAGCTTGTAAATTCGGTCCAGAACAAGCTATTATTTTGGCTCGATCTGACTTGAAAGACTCAAGAAGGAAGTTCGGTCGTTTCGCCTACGGGTCGATTCGCCTACGCCTGATGCCTGCGCATTTGGTCCTTTCGCCGACTATGAGTATCATTAATGTAAAGCACTTAAATGATCTGGTTTGTTGCACGATTAACGACAAACTTTTACAGAAGAATCTAGCTAGTCAAAAGCGAGATCGTAGACAAAGCCATAGAAGTCCTTCGAACTAACACGAGCACACTCAAACTATGAAATCTCACTCTGCAATCACTTACATCTTTAGTGCATAGCATGCTTAGTGGATTCGATTTGTCAAAGTTCGGAAAGAACGCTTGTATTTTATCCAGGATGCAAGAAACTGCTGAGAAACGGTATGCGACATTTGCAGACTGCAGACTAACCCTAACTCACAGTTATTGAAAGCTAACCATTTTAAAATGGGTGCTCAGACTTAAATATTGTTTTCAGTGTTACTTGAAATGGGTGCCTAGACTTTAGGCTATGATCGACATCAATCAAAATTTGGACACATAGGTCGAAGGCAAACTGACCGATTATATTCATAAGACACGTAGGCGAATCAGGCGACCCTAGACGTAGGCGAACTAATCGTAGACGAAACGACACGTAGGCGAAACGACTGGTTACCAGTGTGAATAACACACTCGGTCAATAGACCATATTCGAATTCTCACGGCTGAACTGGATCTAGCATGGAATGGAGGCTAATGCGGGCAAATCTTTTCAAATGCAAATTAATTTGCCCGCATTAGCCTCCATTTCATGCTAGATCCAGTCCAACCGTTAGAATACTAAACTGGCCTATTCATTGAACATGTATTCAATGATGAATGTTAATTGCGTACACAGGCCATTTAATTTAAGAATTTGATACGATTTCTGTGAAACTTGTTCAGTTGGGAAGTCAGTACCATGTCTTTGAGTTTTGTTATTACCTAGCTTTCTTTTTTCTTTAGGTGAGTGTGCAGTGGCATATTGACACACGTTAAATAATTCTCAGTTCTCCCTAGAGCAGCCATTCATAGCATTAATTTATATTCTTTACTTGCAGAATTGTACAGCAAGATATGAAAGTGGAGGTTATAGTGGCCCTGTCCATGGGTCACAAGAGAATACTTAACACTTTTGCACTTCCTCAGTGGCTAAAAAGCATGTCGTAGCCCAATGTTTTGTAATACTCACGATCGAAAGAAAGTCTTTACAGGGAATGAATTGGTTAAATAAAGTAGTAACAGTACACGAAGTTATTCTTTCAAACTGTCCCACCGCAGGTTTCCGTTTTACAGGCGGAGTAGATTCCTGCCCTCATCTATGTCCACTAACAACTTCTATCTTAGGTTTTCTGCTTCCATAACTATCCCACAAGTACGCGCAAGACTGCGGCGTTTTCTTCATGCAGCTCTTACCATGATGTGTTCAAACTTGATAACAATCCTGCTCTCTCCTGTCAGCGGAAGGGTACATCCCATTTTAGTGCTTATTAATCGGGAGATAATGTATACCTTGTCATTAAATATGCACTCTTTGTCGGCGTCTCTGCTGGAACAAAATTAACGAAACAGCACTCTTTTAAAATGCTCATTCGAGGCTGTTTGTCTGATAATCATAGGTTTACTCGCAACAGTTTTAAAAATCGATGGAGCAACTGAACTTATATCAACAAATTGCATGCATGCCACAACCAATACCAAGGAACTCATTTTTTTCAACGATCCCTGGCGCATAGATTGAAAGGCAGAAAGCCAGGACAGAATTGGACACGTTGTTACAATTGTTCTTTAAAATACTTACCTTTCAGAGGTGCATGTGGTTGCGGTCCCGAGAGGAAAATGTGATTCGTTGACATTTGGACTGTAGATCATAGTCAATGTTGTTATGTATTGTGAAACAACTTTTTCTTTTTCTGAAAGGAAGCAAGTTTTTCTCTAAATGAGCTTTAAAGGGTCACCCCTAGTGACTCTGTCATTATTACGTTTCCTTTACAGAGGTGAGTTCAATGATGTTATATACAAAAATATTAATTAATTTGGGAACAAAAGGAGGGAATCAATGAAGGTCAGAACATTTTCTCTAAACGCAGAATAACACGGAAAAAAATCCGTAAAGCATGTAAAAAAGTACTGCCTTGCAAGGGTCAATATGTTTGCCGCAACTTCTCCAAGTTTCAAGTACAACACATTCATGCTTTGGGTTTGCACTGAAAAAACGAAGAAGTCCTTCATGTGTTCTCGAGTATCGTTACGAAACGGGATTTGAATCCCAAACCGTTTGAAACATCGCTGCAAATGTATGGCTGTACGCGGCAACAATTGGCTCTCCCGCAGAAGGCCTTAGGGCTTAAGCATTATTCTTGAAATAATCAGGTTTCAAATTTTTGAGTACTGCAATAATAAAAAAAATATATAATAATAATAATAATAATAATAATAATAATAATAATAATAATAATAATAATTCGGAACAGCAAGGATTCTGAGAAAGGTGCTTGATATATAATCTAAGAAGAAGAGATCTTGTGGAACACTTGGTCATAGGTTATGACCCGTTTTCTCAGGTTTTTATAGCGGTAAAGATCAGCCTGTAAAGGTGGAAATAATAATAATAATAATAATAATAATAATAATCTTTTATTGACTCACACTTAGAAATATTACAAGAAAAAAAATGTTATAAACATTAAAAATTTACAACAGGGTAACAAGGAATGGTAATTAATTATTTGGAGCCTAGAGGCTAAAGGAACCCTCAGGTCTTCGAG
The DNA here is from genome assembly GCF_036669925.1 of Montipora capricornis. Lineage (NCBI taxonomy): Eukaryota > Metazoa > Cnidaria > Anthozoa > Scleractinia > Acroporidae > Montipora > Montipora capricornis. The sequence goes on along the minus strand of NC_090891.1, from coordinate 31,721,590 downwards.
TTAGCCCCTAATACTCTTAAGTTCATCTTAATAAAAAAAGAGAGAGACAAGGGGAGAAGAACTATAGCATAATTGACTGAGTTGTAGTTAATAAAATTTCTATTCAGGTTACTTTCGAGTATTGTTCTGACAGCAAATTGCGTTTGATTTCTTTGGAAAAGGAAAATATAGTGAGGTCTTTCACGTGATGAGGAATATGGCGCCAGAGATCTATTGCCTGAAACGAGAACATTTTTTCACCCACGTTGTTTCGAGGACGCGGCTTGCAGAGGATTTGCTTAGATGCATATCTTGAATAGCATGTATGCTGGCTGCTAGCATATTGAAAAAGATTATCAAACACGTTTGGCAGAAGTCCTTTATGCCACAAATGGGTAAATCTTAGAGTGCGAAAACGGTTTTGGAATATCTTGAAGATTTAGGTAAGGGATAGCACTTTCTATGAAGCGTCCAGATGTCATTGCAAAAGACATTAATCGTAGGATTGTAGTTTGTTTGGTTTGTAATTGTTGTAGGTGCGTTTTATAAGCACTGCCCAAAGCTATTACAGCATATTATAAATAGGGGTATACAAGCCTATAATAGATTTGTTTGAGTTGATAAATAAAAAGGTCATGCCTTAATTTTGAAGCAATGTCAGTATTGCGCGAGATACGCGAGCAAATATAAGTATATAAGTAAATATTGCATTACCTTTTTCCTCTGTTTTCCACACAGCTCGAAAACCTTTAGACGTTTCGCTCTTGTCCGAGTTAAATACAACTGATAGATTCTGTCCAGATGATTTGATAATGTCGCCACTATGATTTCCACAAAGTCTATTTCCAATCAGGCTATCTTTATTTGTGATATCTTTTCCATTGTAAACTTCCATGTAATCGTAGAAACATTTCTTATCCTCTTCCAGTTGAAATTCCTTCAGGGTTAATTTCACGGTGTGGTTGACAGGTGCAGAGAGGAACCAAACACAATTTACCCCCGTTGAATAGTTTCTGGGGAAACGTGGCGAAGTGATTTCACCTTTTGTTTCATTAAAGGTACAATCTGTGATACAAAGGAAGAGACATTTTAGAGGGAAGCTGTTTGGGTAATGTTTGCGGGAATGTTAAAATAGTATACCGAATAGGGTTCTACGTCGGGCGGATCATGCAGATCTAGCGGATCGATCTGCATCACTGCTTAGGAACACAGACATAGGGGGTATAGAATGACGCTATGAAAGAAAAGTATAGTGCACGATGTATTCGTCAGGCAGGGCTTTGACTTGTTTAAATCTGAGTTGTCAAATCAACGCGCGCTCAAACTTATCAGTGAACAAGACGACAATAGTCGTTCACGTGGGATGCACAAGTTCATGCAAGCTGTAAAGTCAGAGAGTTTAAACGCAGAAACACTTTATTCAGGAAGAAATATGCAGATTGGGGAAACTGTTATCTGAAGTCTGACGATCCAAAAGACCAAGGCAGATAACATCGTCTTGGATCTACATTATTCTCCTTATCGTAAAAAGCCACATTCACATTTTTTCGAATATTTTCAGAGTTGTATAAACACAAAGTGTTTCAACTTCGTCTTGTAAACCATTTTGGAGCTTCTCGAAGGCGTCAGTGTGGCCCAGTGCTTAGGGCGCTTGCCTTGAGATCCGGAGATCCCGGGTTCAAGACTCGCTCTTACCACTCGTTGAATTTGATCCTGGTAGTCCCTGGTTCAACTTCCCAGCTGCACTTGTAAATAGCCAACTGGTTTGCCTCCGGCCAGTTGAGGTTCTTAACAGTTGTTGTTATTGTTCTGTTCTGTTGTTTCGTTGTGTTTCATTGTCCCTGAAAAGCCCCATTGGGGAGCAGTCAATTGAGTATGTATTGTATTGTATTATTGTAAGTTGTTGTGGTGTGACTATGGACATGGTTCGTGCATGGAGATGGTTATGAAATTCGACAAGTCTTTTTGTTTCATGTTTTTGTCTGTATTTTTACCCTTAACAGGGCATAAAATACAGTTTTTTTTACGGCATTTTTTTAGTTCCGGTTCGATGACACTATGGCGTCAAGTTAGTTTAATGTGATTGGTCATCGGGATCCTTCGAGAATCTCTTTCACGGGAAATTCATTCTAAAAATAAATCGCTCTTTGAAAACGCCGTGACAAGAAAAAAGCGCTGTTGTTCGTTTCTACTCACGGACTCCTGCACATCACATATAGCAAACTATCCCCCATATGCACCCACGTGACCCCCCTGCCCGAACAAGATGAGGGGGCTAAGGAAGGGGGGGGGGGGGGGAGAAGTGATATCGTGCACTTGAATGTCACCTAAGAGAAGAGTGGACCAATCGGCTATGTTTAAAATAATTTATTTAGACAATTTCCACCACGTCAACTGTTTAATTTAAAATAAATTCTTACTGCATTTCCTGGTTTCTGTAGAAGGACCGTAACACTGTACTCCGTGTTGAGCGCCCTCACAGGTTCGGTTTCTATGAACGTCATACTTCTTATCACATTGAGACCAGGTCGTCCATTCCGAATAATAACCATCGACTGAAAGACAAATTCCGTGGAATTTAAAGAAAATTCGCATTTACAATACTGTACCCAAGCGAGCATGGAGGCTTTTTGCCGGTACGTGGAAAATCAATTTCAGGCCTCATCCACGCCAAAGCGTTTTGGAAAACGCTACCATTTTGGAGTGTTTTAGCCTCGTTTGATCTCCATATTAAAACGCGTGAATATGCCAGCGAAAAACCTATTGTTATTGCGCACACGTTGTGCGCATGTGGAGATACTCGGATTTCCTATGGGTAGTACTTATTAACACAGGGATATATTTGCGCGGCTCAAAACTATGTGGAGAAAGCAGAACTTAGCAAGTGCTCTTAGTATCCAAAAGCACAATTGGGGATAACGTTAACCACACATTTTTCGGAGATAATTAAGCTTCAGTTTGGAAAAGAACGTCATACAATGGTTAGGGCGCTTGCCTTGAGATCCGGAGATCCCGGGTTCAAGACACGCTCTTACCACTCGTTTAATTTGATCCTGGTAGTCCCTGGTTCAACTTCCCAGCTGCACTTGTAAATAGCCAACTGGTTTGCCTCCGGCCAGTTGGGATTCTTAACAGTTGTTGTTATTATTCTGTTCTGTTGTTTCGTTGTGTTTCATTGGCCCTGAAAAGCCTCATTGGGGAGCAGTCAATTGAGTATGTATTGTATTGTATTATTGTAAGTTGTGGTGTGACTATGGACATGGTTAGTACATGGAGATGGTTATGAAATTCGACAAGTCTTTTTGTTTCATGTTTTTGTCTGTATTTTTACCCTTAACAGGGCATAAAATACAGTTTTTTCACGGCATTTTTTTAGTTCCGGTTCGGTGACACTATGGCGTCAAGTTAGTTTAATGTGATTGGTCATCGGGATCCCTCGAGAATCTCTTTCACGGGAAATTCATTCTAAAAATAAATCGCTCTTTGAAAACGCCGTGACAAGAATATAGCGCTGTTGTTCGTTCCTACTCACGGACTCCTGCACATCACATATAGCAAACTATCCCCCATATGCACCCACGTGACCGCCCTGCCCGAACAAGATGAGGGGGCTAAGGAAGGGGGGGGGGGGGGGAAGAAGTGATATCGTGCACTTGAATGTCACCTAAGAGAAGAGTGGGCCAATCGGCTATGTTTAAAATAATTTATTCATACAATTTCCACCACGTCAACTGTTTAATTTGAAATAAATTCTTACTGCATTTCCTGGTTTCTGTAGAAGGACCGTAACACTGTCCTCCGTGTTGAGCGCCCTCACAGCTTCGGTTTCTATGAACGTCATAATTCTTATCACATTGAGACCAGGTCGTCCATTCCGAATAATAACCATCGACTGAAAGACAAATTCCGTGGAGTTTAAAGAAAATTCGCATTTACAATACTGTACCCAAGCGAGCATGGAGGCTTTTTGCCGGTACGTGGAAAATCAACTTCAGGCCTCATCCACGCCAAAGCGTTTTGGAAAACGCTACCATTTTGGAGTGTTTTAGCCTCGTTTGATCTCCATGCTAAAACGCGTGAATATGCCAGCGAAAAAACCATTGTTATTGCGCACACGTTGTGCGCATCTCGAGATACTCGAATTTCCTATGGGTAGTACTTATTAACACAGGGATATATTTGCGCGGCTTAAAACTATGTGGAGAAAGCAACACTTAGCAAGTGCTCTTAGTATCCAAAAGCACAATTGGGGATAACATTAACCACACATTTTTCGGAGATAATTAAGCTTCAGTTTGGAAAGAACGTCATACAATGCTTTGTATTTTAAAGCTTTTTACAAATATTGTTCACTAATTATCTTCGAAAAATGCGTACTTACCCCCAAATTTCTTTTTGGATTTCTTTTACACTTGTTAAGGACGGTGCCTAGTATTGTTATTGCGCATACGTTCTGCGCATTTCAAGATACTAGAATTTCCTATCGGTAGTGCTTACTAATGCAGGGATATTTTTGCGTGGTTTACTGACTATGCGGGAAAAGCAGAGCTTAGCAAATGCTCTTGGTATCCAAAAAGAAAATTGGGGGTAACCATGCATTTTTCAGAGATAATTAAGCTTGAATTTGGAAAAGAACTCCACACATCACATTGCTTTGTATTTTAAAGCTTTTTACAAATATTGTTGATTAATTATCTTCCAAAAATGCGTGGTTACTCCCAATTTTGTGCTACAATGGCTCATGAAGAAAGAGTTACGCTAATCATATCAGTAAACTGTACCATTAATCTCAATCTTTGAACAGTTAAATTTCAACTCCACGAAGTCAGTGACCTTTCCTAAATCTTTTCGGGTGGCCTTGCTAGAACGGTCGGGGATGACGGCTTTCCTTTCCCCAATGCAGTTGAACTTTTTCATTATTATCACTAAAAAGATAAAACGCCAAGTATCACATCAGTATTAAGAGCACAGGGGAATTAGCAAACGGTGCCGGGAAATATCAGTTTGAGGTAAAATAACAATGTCCTATTCCGAAGTGTCAGCGCTGCATTAAAGACGCGAAGTCGTCTATGAAAGAAGCCACTTAAAATTGAAATCAAGAAACAAGAATTTTGGCTTTGTAATGCACCATACACTGTACTGCACTCACACCACTGAGCGCGTTTCGCAACAGTCCACACATAATTTCAATCGTGAAAACGCAGTATTATTGATTGAACAAACGAGTATTAATTACTGTCAATGTTTCAGATCAAAGAATTAATTTTGGCAAGGAATATAGAGTCATACAAATTTGTTTTCCTCCAAAACCAACAATGTAACGTAAAATAGTTAGGAAGGGGAGGGATTCATGATAGTTTATGTAATCACAGGCAACCCAAGATTGATAACAGACCGACTAGTGACACGTGCACAAAACTTGCGGGGAAAGGAAATGAATAATTAAATAAGTCGTGACGATAGGAGCTACTACATAAGAGAAGAATGAGAAGAATATTTTACGACTTATAGTTCACATTTTTGTGCTTTTTAATCACACAAAAATCTTCAGTATTTTTTCCCTTTGCCGGCCTTTATAAAAGTAGTGAGGTTAGCCGGGCGGCCTGTGATGTAATAAATTTTCTTTTCGTACCCAAGCTATCAGTGACGTTGAAGTAGTCAACTGTTGGGTTGGAATCAGTCTTGTTACATTTACGCAACAAAGGCTCCCCAGCATCTATCATGTTTTCCAGTATCTCAATGACATTGATGTCGATCGGGTCGACTCTTTTGGGATCGATCTCGGTGGGAGATTTCTGCTTTAGCTGAAAACACGAAGAAAAAAAATTAAAACAAACCCGTGTTAACGAGTCAGAAGTTAACTTCTTGGCTTTACTAAAACGACAAATAATTTTAATGATCCCCTCCTTTTTCTCCTCGTGAAAAATATCCGCAGCTATTGTGCAGTTTGATTCCAACTCTGACGTGTATCTTCATCCATTTTCGTTAATACGCAGAAGTTCCCCTTTCTACCGTGAAAAGGTACAACGAAATATTCTCTCATTATCTCATTGACAAGTTCCCTAAGTATGGCATAATCCACTTTTGGTCGTGGGGAGGTTTAAATTGCAAATAATGCAAGTGGTGAATGAGCCTGACTAAGAAAATTGTCATCACCGGTCATGGCAATATAATCATAGCACCAGTACTGGCAAAATACCTCAGAAGCGCCAGATCGAAATGTATGTTCAATTTCCTCAACTGATAGCTGCGGCAAATGCTGTTGATTCTGAAAAAAAAAGTTGATTGGACGAATATTATTTGTTTGCATATTGCAAGTTAGCCAACACTCCAAATTCCAACTTGATCTGGATTAAACTAGAGGGCCACAAGTTAAAAAACTGTGGCGGGTTATTGCGTCTCCTCTCTAAATAAAAGCTATTATTATTATTATTATTATTATTATTATTATTATTATTATTATTATTATTATTATTATTATTATTATTATTATTATTATCATCATCATCATTATCATTATAGCTGCTACTGGCAAATACAAGTGAGAGTATGACCGTAAGAGATTGGACCAACGACCGGTTGGCTCAGTTGGTTGAGCAGCGGACTAGCGTGGGGGAGGACGTGAGTCCGATTTCGGTCAGACTAATACTCGGGGTCTTTAAATAACCGAGGAGGAAGCGCAGCCTTTGAAATTTTCAATTTTCATCTTCCAATGGTGTTACTTTTAAGTCTTCTCGGTTTAGGACTATAAGCCGTAGGCCGCCTCCCACAACTCTTGTTCATAAACTCTATGGAACGTTAAAGATCTCCTCACACACTATTCGATAAGGGGACGGCACGGAGTTTACGGCGTTGTGGTCTGGACTGAATGTGTTCCCGATTGGCGGTATAACGCGCAAAAACGCCTAGACTCGTAAATGAAAATTGTGCCGATTGATTGATTGATTGTGATCGAGTATGAAGAGATTACGAGTGAACCAGTACTTTCGACAATGGTCATGCAAATATAACAAAAAACTGAAGAGCTCTTAGTACAGACCATTGGGTCAGATAGGGGGCCTCGGAGAACTGGGTGGACCCTTCTACGAGGGTCTTGGATCACGTCCCGCAGGAGATTTGAAAAGGTAAATGTTGAAAACAAAAACATTTCGAGCGTTGGGATGATTCCAGTTTAAAGTTCTCGGTTTAATGCTATTTCAAACAACGGCTACTTTAATTTAATCAGTGTTTGCCCCCTTTCAGTTTTTTTAGAAACCATACCTGTTAATTAAAAACGCTTTTCATATTAGTTTAGGGGGCTTCAGTTGAACCAGACCCTTAAAAATTCTCGATCGAACCACCCCTGGATCTGCTCTCGATTACTAGTTGGCTATAACAACATACATGGAGTTGAATACTAAACTACCGAAGTGAAAACTTCCAGGCATGCGCAGTGGCAGCAGCTCATCACGGGAGCCTCTATCTCCTATACTTGGCGTCGGGGTCAACCTTCTCCCTGGAAGATTTATTTATAGAACGCCTCCTTTGGGAGATTCAGCACGCCCGCTGTTGTAACAGCTGATCAAAACAGAGCTATTCAGTGTCAAGGGATGTAAGACACTTTTCGTAGGGAAAACCTGTTCCTAAAAATAAATTTTCTCGGGAAAGGGCTGACTCAAGGAATTAGCGCAGATCATAGAGATTCCCTTGATGAATTCCTGTTAGTGGTAAGAACAGGATGGGTCCTTGTGTGATAACGTGCAAGTCCTTCAGCTCCGAAGCTACGTGAAAACTAAAGGTATCCTAATTCATTTAGTTACATAGATTTCAATAGTTGACAAGTATACTTCTTTTTTTAAAGGAAGTCAAGTGTCTAGGTAGATAAATAGCTAGGGAATAGCAAATTACTCTGGCAAAAGAATATTTCAGCTGATTTTTTACCTGAGAACTCAAGGACTGACCAACGACGAATGAAGATGAGGATGGACTGGGAACAACTACGGTATTTGTGGCATTGGAACTCCCGGGTGATGAGGAGGCATTTGCGTTCAAAGTCGCCGTTGGTGTGGAATAATTACCGCTGATAGAGGGATAAATTGTGCTGCTTTTGATGACTGTTGACACAAAGGGAGACTAAAATTGGTTTGCTGATTAATGATAATGATAATAATTACACATATCATAATAACCGCTTTTGTAGCTGATAGGCCATTATTTAACAGTTTTACTGTAAATGTCTCTTGATTATTAGCCGATTTGATTATTTCACGTGCTCAACGGCATCGAAAAACTCATTATCCTAAAAAACTATTCTTTTTAGCCTTGGTCCATCGATTCTAAACTTGAAACCTGACACTTCCGGTTCAATTTTCCCCACCCCACGCAGGCAAAGGTCAAATTCCCCACTCCCCGCGGGCGCAGAGGATAGTCAAATGCTCGTGGTTTGCCCGGGGAGATGTTGAAGTTTCGATTTGATCGGCGCATAAGCTTATCACTTAAGAATTGAAAATGCCCTGAGGACTTTTAAAGTTTTAGAATAGAGAAAATCTGTGCAAAATTCGTGTATCGTTTACTCCATCGTTATGCTGCACGGGGTTACTTAACTTTTTTTTATCTTCTTTATTCTACTTTCCCCTTTTGTTTTTGCTTGGCTACCCTTTTTTCCGTTTGTATGGTTATTTTTTTAAGTGGCAATTATAATTAGTGTAGGAAAATTGCGGTGGGTGGTACTGAGACTGTATAATAATTGGGAACACGTATAAAACACGAAAAACTTTTTTTACCCTTTTCGATTTCCAACACAAAGGGATGGACGGAACTGCGGGGTAATGAGATGACACAGTTCTCCTCTATTCAACGTATATAATTTGTTGTGCACAAAACCATATTTATTTCAGACAATGACATGACTACAGTTGTAAGCGAAAAAGCTCGCATTTAACGTGGTAAAACGTTATTTACACTTAAAGTGATGTCGTTTCTACGCGAAACTCCTAACATCCTAGGAGGACATTATTACACTAAAACTAGCATAGAAGCAGCCAGGATTAAGGAGGGAATCCTACATTTTATCCACAAAAAGTCGTAATTCTTCTACGCGAATCCGTAGGCTAAAGAACCCTCAGTTATCACAAAAAAAAAGAAAACAATTAGCTTTTATTTGAAAACAACAACTTTCAAATCCCACAAGTAATTTCTAGCTCGTTATATGTAGCGACACTTGAAAAAATCGTTTTGAATCAGTAAATGACGGGTTTCTTCGTGAAGCACTGTCCAAAAATAAAACGACCTTTCAAATGAATTCTGCGGTGGATTTTTTAGCCAATCGGTCTGCGGAAATTTCATCGTAAAATTGCGAGGGCCTTGTGAAAACCCTAAATAAGTTAAAGAAAATTGGTAAGGTGAAATTTTCTGCTCCAAATAAGAAATATTTGTTGTTCGTCGAACTACTTCTTTGCTGTTAGGCTGATTTCCATATTGGACGGATAATCACACCTGCTCCATAAAAACAGCCTTGCAAAATTGAGCGAAAATATATTAAAAACAGACTGAAAAATCGAAATTTACGTTCAGTAACTATAAAGATAAATTTACCAAGCTAAATCCAAGAGGAATTCCCAGATGGGTCCCTAAACGTAGGGGATTCTAAGACAAAAAAACAAATTTTGTATAAAATAGCGGGTTTATTAATTTACATAAGGAAAGTTTGCTGGGTTGCGAAATTATAGGGTTTGACCAGGGGTTCACATAAATATCGTATTTGATCGAACTTTGAGAAAGTAAGATAGTGATCACCAAGAATACCTGGTAATGACATCGTAGATTGACTAAGTGACAATTCCACGTAAAGGACGAAAAGCCCAATAACCTAAGTCCAAAAAATTAACAAAACACAAAAGATATTATCTCTTCTCTCATCAAAAGATACCTGGCAAATTCTTGTTACACATTTAAGACTCAAATCACAACAAGATAGGAGCATTTTTCAAACAGACTGTAAGTAGAAAACATTTCAGATTTCTCCTACCTTCTGCGTGATAGTTGATGCGTACACGGAAATTTCTGCTGCCATATCTTGTTAAAAAGTTAACCACAAAATTTCGCTATCGCAAGCTTGTCATAAATCAACGAGGATATCAATAGATTCGAAAAAAACGATATCAAACCAGGTCAAGAAGACTTCAGAGCTCAAAACTCATTGGAAAAGAAAGCCATCTCACTGTACCAGTAAACTGCTGTGTGTAAATTGACCGAGGACCAATAGATCATTAATTATTGATAATTGCTGACCCGGAGATGGATACGCGAATGTTTTAATTTATTGACCCAGTAACAAATAAACTGAGTCAATTTTATCATTTCTACGGAGAAATTAAACTATCATTGAGCCAAATAACTAGTATTTAATGAATTCGAACTTTGTGAGAACTCTTTTTTGGACGCGCAGAAATAAAATATTCTCTTTCTTTTCATGCTTATGATGATGAAAGAATGCAAAAACGAATTCCTGTTGGTCTCTTGTGTACCATTGTTAAATCCACCTGCTCTGTTTGAAGAAATTTGCGTGATTAACGGGTTCGACCCAGCTCTCTTTCTAATTATGTTCTAAGACATTCAACTTGTGCCTCATTTTCCAGTGAACATGTCCTTTGCGCTTCAAACGAAAATAAAAGTCTTCGTAAAACTGGCCATGTTCAGAGCAGTGTTTCTCGAAGAAGGCTTAACGATAACCGTTGTAAAGTTCTCTTTTACCACCACTACAACTACCACTAATAATAATAATAACGAAGGCAATGACACGACGACGACGACTACGGTAATGATTGTCTTTTATCGATGAGTGGGCGTTAGTTTATCGGATGGATGCAGTCTTTCCATGATTGATTTTGTAAAACACAATGTGAATGGTCCAAATTATAGGTTTCTTGATGTTCCATCACGTTACTCTCTTGAATCTAGGCTTTTATAGATTGTGGTAGCATGCTTTTTGGCATAATTTGAGAAAACCAGCATAATTTTCGCTGATTTTTAAAAAGTAACACTGCTAGCATAATCGGTCCATATTGATAATTTTTTTATGCAAGGGTAAGCTGAACAAAGTGGAAGCGACGGATCTTTGGAGAGTTAACCAGCATAATAATTTGTAGAGTTAAAGCAAAAACGTACTCCAAGGCTGGTTGTATGGCTGAGAGGATATATGTATTTTTGAGGGGTGAGGGATGAGGGTAGGGGGTGAACCGTGACCATCGCTGAAACAACCCAAACCTTCACAGAAGTGCTAACCTTAGGCCTAGTCATTATCGAAAGCATAGTGTTTGGTAGAAGTTGAAATGAGCGAAAAGCTGAAATTTTTATGACATAGTGTTTAGGCCAAAGGTTAGCATTTTTGTAAAGGTTTGGGTTGTTTCAGCTCAAGAGAGTTCAGCTATGGCATTCGTCTCCCCCTATCCCACCCTAATATACCCCTCACCCCCTACCCCCGGAATTGTAATTCCCGATGGTCTGTATCAATGAAATTATATTACTGTTGCTGATTGGTTAGTTATTTCCACAGCTACTTTCTTCTTTAACTTAACCTTGTTTTCCAAGTTAAATGAACTCCCTTAAAGATGGGCATTTCACCAATGGTAAGAAAAACATTTAGACTTGACATCAATATTTAAATGTACTTAAAACGTGCAGACCGACAAAGCCTGTCTTTGCGAATATGTGACGTGTTTTTTTCTAATGGTGTCTAGCACGTGCTCAAGATGGCGAAGTTCTTTGTGTTTATCCTCGTAGTTTCCTCTGAGATTGCTACGTCTCTGGCCGTGTCAGACAAGCAAATCGATCAATTTCTAAATGTCTGTATCGACGCTAAGTACCATAAGTCAAAACCCGGGAGCGAAGGAGATGTCTTTAACAAGACCTTTCACTGCACGCCTTGGCGAAACCACGCTTGCTGCAAAGCGAACACCACGTTTAACATCAGGGAAGATGGAGCTCTTTCTCTATACAATATGCACTGGAATCAGTGTAACAGTACTATGTCTGCAAAATGCCGACGATATTTTGAGATTGACACTTGTATGTATGAATGCTCGCCGTATTTGAAACCTTGGATCACGATTGACAGCAAATCCAAGAAAACCCGAAAGGAACGCTTCATGAATGTGCCCTTGTGCAGTCAAGATTGTGAAGAATGGTTTGATGCTTGTAAAGATGATTACACTTGTTCTGACAATTGGGGAAACTTTAAGACATGGAATTGGACAACTGGAATGTGTAAGATGGAATGTAAAACCTTCAAAGAGTACTTTGGTGGACCTGAGAAGTTCTGTAATAGAATATTTAACTACTCTTGGAAATATACAGAGGGGAAGGCCGGTGAAGACTGTATGACACTTTGGCCAAATGGTACGACTAACATCAACAAGAAAGTGGCTGTTAAGTACGCGCGGCAACATTTAATGACACTGTCTTCTGGATCTAATAAGGTTGCTGATAGCATCGTGATAGTAATTTTCCTTGCAGCCTGCTCTCAAATAATCATGCATGGTTAAGCTGAGGGAATGCAATGTTATCGTAAATTAATTCTCCTAATTACATAACGAGACCTGGTTATTTTTAATACTTGTTTACTTGTCGTGATGTTCAACATTGTTGAGGTTTAGTTTCGTACGTAAGGATTCAAGCTCAATAAATAAATTTATACTCACATCAGATGTAGTTCATACGTTTAGGTTGTTTACATAATTATAGTGCCATAGGTATTTATTTAGTTAGCATTTAATTATAAAGTCTTCTTTTCTAAAACCTTTTCACATTTTACTCTGGCAAATGCCAGATGACTTTGCTCGCCTATTTGGAGTGCTTTCTGTGTGAATGGTTCAGTTCTTTTAGCTGTCGAGATGTGCTTAGGCAACTCTACTTAACCCACCCTGCAAGCAGAGCCTTTCTTTTGCTTGCTCGATTTTGGGGTTCTCGAGAAAGGCTCTGCATGAATCGAGTTAGATCTTTATTGAACAATGTGCTGCATGTTGCCAGGATACAGTCTCGAACCCAAGCCTAATATGCCAGATCTCGCTGCCATCTTGGTTTTTCATGGTACAGCGGGCTCACTTATAACCATCGGTTTTGTCACTAAAGGGATGCTCACACTGGAATAACCGGTTTGACGAGAGAAAACAAGATTGACTAGTCCAGAAGCTCGGGCTGCGGCGGCTTCAAAGAGTTGACGTGATTTGGGCAGAGTCTACTTTTCTCGTCCTCAGTAAAGACAAAAGGAGGCTCTGCTCACAGGGTGTACTTAACCTTGTAACCTCCCACAAATTGTTATTGAAATACAGGTATCATACTCGCATCACTGATTTTTTTATACATGTGTACTTATAGTCATGACTATATTGACCTATTAAATGTGCAATTTAGTTTGTTGGGTAGTGATTTTTGACAACCCAAAAAAAGTACTTGGTTGTAGTTCATTCAACTTTCTGTTGTTAGAGTCTTTGTAGGTAATTCATTTTAGCTTTTCCCTCAATCTTGACCCATGACCAGGAATTTTTCATGTTTTCCAGGACTACCGGTAGCTTATATTTAGCCTTGATGTCATTTTTGCAAATTCTTTGGTGGCACAACAAGGTTATTTATTTGGCTTATTGCTTCAGCACAGTAATTTATGTCCATTTTGTAGGACATAAGGTGAACTGTTAATATGTTTATGTTAAACTTACATAAGATATAATAATAATAATAATAATAATAATCAGTACCCTGGTTATGACGTTGAACAATGTAACATCATCAATGACGTGCTGGGGGGGGGTGATCAAGGGATGTAGACCTGACAATGAGAAAGCTCTTTGGCAGTAGGGGCTATGACGTTTTGAGAAGGATGCAGAAGGCTACCATCTCGAGTTCTCTCAACATAGTGAAAACTTTCAAAGGTACCGCCAATTGACAGAGAGAGCTTTAGATTGTCCGTGAGATTTTTTATATTTTATTTCTAATTTACTTATTTTTTTATTTAATTATTTTTTAATTCAGTAGTTTTCTTCTTATAGTTCCCTCAGATTGCGCCCTATGTGGTTCTATTTTAACATCCATATGTTTACCAACTGCAATATAATAATAATAATAATAATAATAATAATAATAATAATAATGATAATATAAATAATAACCTTTATTTTAAAGAGTGTAACACCCATTACTATAAAAGTATTCTCCTTAGTGGCCCTCTAAAAACACATGTTGAAAAGAAATTACACCAATATGAAGATGGATATAGGTTTGCATCCTTTTTGTAGTGCAGCCTTCTAGACATGCCATGTTGACAAAAATAAGCATCAATCTGCAACAATTCAAGGTGGCCTGAAGCAAGAAATAAAATGGGATGACGAATGGTAAAATCCGAGACGAATCCAAGACCAACATCAAAACGTGCAAGACTCCACACCGAAATAAATGCAATTACACTGTAAAGAAGACTTCAAGACTCTTCGCAAAGACTGTCGAGAATTCGGGATTGGACGAAGAGTTTGCGAGTGCCAAGATTTTGGAGGTACCATTCGCCACCCTGAAAAAAGGGTGATGTTGTTTTGAAAAAAAGAGACTCAGAGATCTTTTGAAACACTGGCGTTTTTCTTGAGACCATGTTGTTGAACAGGAGCCACGACTGTTGAGTTATTCTGCAACTGCCACATCCTTGCAAAGGATAAAGAATCCTTACTTCCCTACCAAGTCCCCATATTCAATTATTTTGGTAGCCTAGCCTGTGATGTTAAGCACAACAAAGCTGTTTTGATTGTGAAGCAAGCCTTCTTGGGTAAAGACAATGTAACAACACCAGGAACTCCAAGCCCAAGCCAAAGCCCACAGGGTTATGGACATTGAAAGGCTGCGAGATGCGGCTGATGATTACCAAAGTAGGATCTAACATAAGATACTGAGGCTTATTTTGTACTATTTATACAATCAGTTCCTGTTTTCTCCAGGGTGGGCTGAAATAAAAATGCTAATTATTCCCATATAGATAGCCTAATCACACTGGTTGTTTGGTGGCACAGTTGTTTTCAAGAATTTATGATTATGCCTTTACCCCAAGGCAAGTCTAGTTACTAATATTTTAGATTAATGCCAGAAAGAACTTTATAACACAAACTTTCCATGAACAAAATATTTATATTTTCGATTTCACAACCACTCCAGTTATTTTGACACAGAATATTTTTTTCCTCTTAATCAAGTTATGAGGCTACATGTATTAGTTCATCACTAATTACAATATTGACTGCTTTTTTTAAAAAAACATCCTTTAAGATCTTCACTGTGCTCTATCTAATGCAGCCTATGCCATTATCTAAGTTAACACACTGAACTACTGCAAACAACTACCTTTCTCCTTGAGTCCAATCCCTTTTGGCAACCACAGGAAAAAAATGCCAGTAGATATGGCAATCATGCCACGTCAACAGTCAGTATTATTACTGATTATCTTGTCTTGAAGCCCAAAGCTTACATACATATACCTGGTGAATATTAATTCTTTTCTACAAGTCATACCAACATCCTTATAGAAAAGAAAAGGTTTGTTTACCATCTCGTAAATGTCCATAATTTCCCCTTTATAACTAAGTTGCCTCTGTATACAGTGCACTTTTGGGAGGATAGTTGAAACCACTGTTAAAATTCATCAAAGTGAGACGACTTTTGTTAGGGTAGATACAAAGAACAACAATACCAGAAACTCACATAAATGTAGGCACTGAGGTCTCCATGACGATGGATGATGTAATTTCAAGTATGAGCAGTTCATGTACAACTTGTGTCACTCGGCTCAGAAATAATTATTCTTGATTCCAAAAGGGTAGCACAAAGATTTGTTTAATACATAAGTAGAAATTAATGTTACAATGTCATTAAAAAACCTCCTTATAGTAAGAATATATATTTTTTCCCTTTCAAGAATTTTCAGTTTAAACTTTTTAATCTTCTCAGCCACATTGTAAGAATACCACACATGGATTATTCTGAAGGTACAAACACAAAACATGTCACAAATTTTCCTCCACAACAGCACTGTCTACAGAGAATAAATGCACCAAGTTAACTGTTGATACTGAAAATAACATTACAATAATTATTATAGATTAAATTATAACATAGAATTCAGGTTTTAAGGTATACATTAATTAAAGTAACCACTTTTATTTATAAATTATTTTAAATCTGCATTATCAATGAAAGAAAATACTAATGACATCTGTGACAATAACAGGGACCTTTAGATTCTACAGATTCTAGGATGAGGACAAGAACGGATATGAGATTCGACTGCCCGTTTTCAGCAAAAATACTTACTTAGAAAATTAAATTTTATAAGCCAGACAATTAATCTTACTCTTTGTTAGCAGCATAGGTTGCTCAGGTATTCTTACTGCTGATAACGGAGCCTTTTGTTGATTGAAAAATGCCAAAACGGCTACTGGTGACTTGTTTTGACACAACATTTTTGCAAAAACCTTGCACTAAAATGACTATGCTATCACGTTTTTCCTTCAAAAATGAAGCTGGTTTGCACATGCTCACTGTTGTTCTATGAGAAAATCTCTTACTTGTTCTCATCCTAGAATCTCGAGCTCTCTAATGCAATTGCAAAGAAGACATACCAGTAATAAAAAGGGGTACATGTCTGTAAGTTATAGTTCATTTTTGACATCACTTCAGGTTTGTTTTGGAACAAGTTTAAATATCACATGCAACCTAACAAATTTAGTTTGAGTTTCAATAGTACGATGAAGACCACTGAACTCCAGTTTCCAACACTCCTAAATAACTTTATTTCTCCAACATTAATTTCTTCGTAATTTAACCCTTTGA
>NC_090891.1:31664772-31694772 GCF_036669925.1 Montipora capricornis | reverse complement strand
ACACCTTAAAACTCTTTAAGGTACACGTTTATGAAACCTAAACATCTGTTGGATTATTCAGTTCAAGAATAAAACAGAACTAGTCTACTTGCTTGACTTGCCAAAAAATTTAGATTACTATAAACTGAACGGAAGTTTACCCACAAGAACAGCAACACTAAAGAGACAAAGCCAAGGTGGGCTGCAACAAAGAAGGCAATAGACCTTTTTACCGATACGGCGGCCATTTTGATTTCTATTGTTTCGAACAGCTATTATGGGACGCCCAGGGAGCAAATACACATTAATTTGTCCCCTGAGCATCCCATGTCTTTCAAAACAATAAAAATCAAAATGGACGCCGTATCTGCAAAAAAGGTCTATTGCAATCAGGATCAAGCATGCCAAAACAGTACAAAATACATGAATGCAACTTTACATGTAGCTTGTCATAATTTATATCATTCTGCTGCCAGCATGTTATACAGAATGATTCTGTAAAATGTTGTGAATAAAAATGTATGAAAATGACTCACTATTATTTCTGGCCTAAACTCTGGGTGTATGAGCTTAAAAATTTGACACAAATTTCTTCATACGTGTACCTTCACTCTTTGAATTTCCCCATCTGATGAGGGAGGATCAACATTTCCTTCAAAGCTAATGGCATAAAATTGACCTGAAGCATAAAAAAGACAGAGGAAATGGTTACTTGCTAACAAAAAGAACTGAAGCTTATCTGAAAACACCTACTTGTTCACCTTTTACATGACCGACCATGACTGCGACTGCACCTTTCTTATTTGTAAGAAATTAATGTTTTAAATCGTTTTTAATTAAACTTATGGAATCAATAGCAGATCAATAGCTGAGCCACACATAAAATGGACTATACAACCATCTCAGACTTGCTTATAATACAGCTAAACATAATTATTTTAACTTAGGACACTTTCTACTTGACACAACCGACCAGCCAGACCGGGCATTTGGAATGACTAACTACCACACCTTCAACTTAACACACTTTGAGGATATAACACTCCTCCAGAAGAATGTGGGGGATTATCATGCAAGTGTTCCTTCAAATTGTCGCATTATCTTTGCAGACTAACAGGTCTGGTCGGCCAGTTCTGACCAAAAAAAAAGTGCTCTTAGTTCCCAACCAGGAGCAAGTGCACTCAGTTGGTGTTTATACCCTATGGGCATACAGCATGGTCAGCTGACGGGCCATACGCCTCACTCCAAAATGGCCACTATTTAAAAATACTTTTGTTTTCTTGAATCTGAGCCCTTGTTGCCTTGTCCAAGGTTAAATATTCTTTTGAATTTAAGCTTAAGAACGAGGCATCCTAAAACACTGCAGCATCTAGGTCTAAGCTGTTTACAATGGAGCAAACAGAATACAACATACATGTACATGTACCCATAAAGATGTAAAACACATTAAAAATTAATGAACCTAAACACACATGTAACAGCCTATCATCAAAACACCAATAAAATGCATCTGCACAAGCTTTAAACCATATAAAACACTCCTCCTTGTTTATTAAACAGAGCTTAAATGTATTGTTAATAAATGATGAGCAAAGCTAAGTAAAGTACATGAAAAGCAAGTACACATGACCTACAGCCGTACACAAACCTTTATTGAGATATGTGAGAGTGTCATCGCCTCGTCTTTGAATGATGGAAGTGGGTGCCTCTAGAATGAATGCATATCTAGAAAAAAGAACAGTCAAATTGTTACGAACAAAAATTAATGAATTAAACCACTTAATGAATGCTGACTTTACAAACATGCATATAATCTCTGATAATGATATTTTCCAACTGACTTTCTCTCATGGGTCTTTTGGCAAATTCGACATTAGGAGGGGCTCTCTGGTGTGGCAAGGAGTGTTGGCTTGACAAGCTAGGCATTTTCCGACTTGCTTTTCTACCATTTTGTCCACTCCTAGAAACCAAACGTGGGCCCGCAGCAATTGCATCAACGATGCCTTGGCGCCCCTCATAAGTGATTCTCCCAATAGTTTCTCGCCATAGTCATAGCACTACAATCCTTTCACCGTTGAAGGACACACCCATCGACCACGGATAACTCGTCAAAAACACAGGTATAAGGTTTCACATCCATATCCTTGGGGTCTACCTTCTTCTTCTGGATGCACAGTCAGGATAATCTTATGCAGCTCTTTGTCGTTCCTCATTGCTTCTATCAATTCCTCCTTACTGATGACCCCGGGAATGTCATTTTCAACTACAAAATTCACATAATTATTCCTTCACATTTTTGAATGTTTACCTATCTGTAAGAAGGCTGAAAATTCTTTGGAGTCCAACAAAAGGTCAAGTTAAAAAAAATCATTTCCCACTGTTCTTCTGAACACCTTATCTGATTCTAACAACTGTCAATCAAGGGACATAGACGTCCTTGGAGTCGTGAACAATACGGAAAACAAGCACAAACCACCAAAGGGGGATTCCCATATTTGTAAGCGAAGAAGATACTGCTCCAAACTTTGTCCCTTTTTGTGAAGATCTGGAGGTTCAGCTCTCGACCAAATTCCATCGATTTCTTCGCTCAGGAAAACACGAGATCTCAAGCAGAGGTATGCGAGCGTGTGCACGTGGTTGGGAATTTCACGCAAGCTCAAATGGCAATCTTGGCAAATTCCAATTCTGTGACATGTGTTGTGCGGGGGAAATGCGAAACTTTACCACGAAATACACATGTATCTCCAGTTTTCTTCGGTGAAATCTCTTCAAATTTTGGAGAGTGGTAATTACTGTTTACGCTTTCCGTCTGCCAATTCACCAAGAGATTTTATAAGGCGATTTTTTAGTGGAGCTAAAAAACACAAATTCGCTAAAAGTGATGAAACTACCTTTGTAATCCCTATTTTTTTGCCCTCAGAAGATTCCTCTGGACAAATGTCATGTAATGTCAAAGTTTAGGAAATTTTCACCTAAGAAAATGGAAGAAAATCAAAATAAAAGCAAAATAAACATTGTAAACAACCTATCTTTGGAGAGTAATCATTTCTAGTAAAACCCTGTTAATTTAACAGTGATGGCTGAAGAGTAGTCTTTTAGAAGTCTATTTCGATAGACTTGAGAGAGATGCGCTTAAGAGCAATGCAAAAATTTCCATGGATAGTGGGTACTTGTGTGCGCCAAATGAATGTGAATAACCATAAGGAGCCACCTTAAAAGCGGAAAAAAAGGGATAATGCTTATACATGTAAGAAAAATAAACAAGACATAATGCCAACATTATCAAAGATTTTGTGGATCAAAAGATCTGCACTGTGTCTCAAGAGATGTGAAACATGGCTGGGTGTAGTCTGGTAAACACTGGGTGAACCCTTCGAGGGTCTGATGGATCCTTTAAAAGATGTCTGGTGGTTGGGATGAGGACTGGTTGCTTGACCAGAAGGCTCAGGAGGAGTGGCCACCAAGGCTGTGCTTGCCAGAGGGGTGCAACCAAAAAATTATGATGTCCACTTTGTCCTGAGTCAATTTGTTCAATACAGCTGAAATCAGATTGAAAGTGGGAACTCATAACCCTTGAAGGGTGCCCAGTTCATTGTCAGAGCATCTGCATGCAAGGCCTCTGGGTCCAGTCTCCCTCTCACATACTTGGGAAGTTAGGCAGACAGGCGAGAAGAAAACAGATCAATTTCGCATTCCTTCAGAAAGGGAATGGAATTTTCTACATCCAAAATCTGCTGCCAGCATTTCCAGCTTGATTTGGGAATAAATGTAGTTCCACTCTCCATCCGATAGAGCCCTACTCACATACTGCACCACTCGCCACTGGTCATCGCTCTGCCCACATTGTACCAGAGTGGCTGAAATTTCTGGTGGATAGCCATCCACATGTACCTCAATTTTTGCCCTGGGGTCAAACTAGGTCAAGACTGTGTCAGAGATCAGAACTTCTTTCAACCTTTCAAACGCTGCCTTATGCTCTTTTCGATCCAAAACGATGCCATTTCAGTTCAAAATATTCTAGAAGCTCTTTTGCAGCGGTTTTGAAGTCTTTACCCGTATCGTCCAGTGTGTCGAAAATGTCTTGCACCTTTGGTCCCGCGTAATCTAAAAATACCGCTCGATTTTTTGCCTTGTCCATTACGTTCATCACAACTGCATACACTTTATACCTTTCTAGGTATTTCCTGAAGTAAGGACCCACCAATGTCAGACCAAGGTCTGGGTCAAAAGGTGTGAAATTCGTATCTTTATCAGTAAGTTGCTTTCCCAAACGTTCTGGAAACTCTTGTAAATGTTCTCTTCGTCTCATCATCACCAATGTAGTGTCCGACTTTTCTTGATCAATAAGTTCACTCTAAATATTTACACTCGTTATATTTGTAGTCCTCTCTTACAGACGCTTGTTAAATCTCTAGCTAGCATGTAAATTCATAAACACGCCATGCATATAAAACACTCCTCAGGTCTCATGGGGATAAGATACCTGAACACTACAATACATACTTGTCCTGTGCAGAGAACACAGTTGGAGTGGATTTCAGCGACTGAGTGTATGGAGAGAAGTTAAAAGCCTGTAAGAAAAAAAATGAAAGTAAACAACTGCAGAACATTAACTCACTGGACAATAAAAAGAAGATACTTCCAAGTTAAAGGGATATGGCATCCCAAATACCAAGAAAGTTTTATACCAGGGTGTTGTGGTTTAAAACATGTTGATTCTTGTTTTTTTTTTTGTTTTCTAATAGTTACTGCATTTTCAGTCATGTTTCTACCAGGACTGGTGATGCTCTAATTCAAAGCAGACCCTACTACCAGGAATTTCAATTTGAAGGTTAAAAACCAATGTGGGTATATAATAGATAAACAAAAAATTAATAACAAAGGGTAGATACTGTTTCCTCGACCGAAGCGTTAACGGTATAAAATAGCCACGTTTCAAAGGACTTTCTGTTGTTTATTGATGAGTCTTTCGAAACCTATGATTATAAACAGTTTATCAGGTTATATGAACAAAGTTCAAAGAAAACGAACCACAGATTTTACATACCCGATGGCCTCAGATGTCGACTTCGGGAGGAAGCTTGCCGTACTAATGTTATTAATGGTGATTAACCTAATTAAGTAGCTATGACGTATCTAATTTCGTCGCGGCCGAAACAGATACTTACTTCGGGTGGAGTGGTGCTGAGTGAAAGGGGAGACACATCACTAACTTGGGCAGGCTGAGAGTTTGATTTGTTTGCGGCTGGGTATGACGATGGGCGACCAACAGAAATAGTTGTATGGCTACAACTTGAGGTACTGAGGACGAGAAGAGAAGATGACTAGGATTAAGCTTCATCCAAAAATTATTCCGGCAACACTTTTTGCCAATCATTATTTCAGGTCCTGATTTTGAATGCATTCTCTGTTTATAATTTCATAATTTTATCCCAATACTATTCTGTGTCTACATATACATTGTATTTGTGACCCTCTTTGGGAAAACCGGGCTTAATGAAATTTGCGTTAGAATGCATTTCAACAAATTTTGAATGCATTACAATGCATTCCAACGTTTGCCAATGATTCATAATGCACTTACAACGTTTCCCATCGATCGTTGGCAGTTTTGTTTAATGTTTCATAATGATTTTCCAACGTTTTTCAATGCATTGGCAACGTTTCCAAACATTTTAATCCCGAAGGCGTTTCCACTATGACCTAGTAATTATAAACATCAGCACGTCCGTACATTGAAATACACCGCGTTTTGGAGCGACTTCAGAATCAATACGTCGCCACTTCCAAATTTTGAAAACAAAGTCCCGATTTTAGGTAGATTTATTTTATCAAAGATGACAATAACAGCATTAATTCAGTGCATCCATAGCTACTGTAGTTGCAAAGTAAAATACAACAAATTATTATATTCATCCAAAGAAATGTAGCATTTCAAGTTGTTTTCAAAGCCGAAGTAACGATACATTCAAAGCGGTGCGTTCATAAGAGAGCTCTTTGCTATAAATATGGTAAAAGAGTTCTCTATCATCAGTGAAGATGCCGAGGGGGCAAGAAAGCTCGCGAGAAACTCCAGGCGAGTGGTTAAGTTAAACAAATATTTTTCAGTTGAATTTGGTAAGTTCAGCATCATTCAGTCACATTTTATAATTTGGCGTTCGCGCAGGATGGGTCTTCGATCTTTGGTCTTCGTTTTTGGAGTCTTCATTGTCCATTCTACCTATTAGCGTAGTTAATTCAGCTTGAAATCCGTCCAAAACTCGAAGCGCTCGACCTCAAATAATATCGAAAACTCCAGCATTGGGAGCTCCAAGGATGCGTAGTAGGATTTTCGTATACCGGCTTTAGATTGCTTTTAGATACATGCTTGCGGCTGTCACGCCATGTGCTCCTCTCTGATTGGATGATGATTTCTTATTAGCCAATCACAGAAGAGCAAACGTCGTGATGGCTGCAAGCCGTCACACCAAAATCCAACTACGCTTCCTTGGAGTTCCGAATGCTGGATTTTTTAAATTTTATTTGAGGTCCAGCGCTTCGAGTTTTGGACAGATTTCAGATATAATGGCATGAAAGGAAACCTCTGGGTTTCAGCTTGCTTGGTGCGTGATTTGAAACCTGTGCGATGGGAATTTGTTTGTGAGTTTCAGCTTGATTTGTGCGTGATTTGAAACCAGTACGATGGGAATTTGTCAGTGAAAATCGGCTTGGTGTGGAGCGATCCGAAATCGAGCTTTCCACCCTTGTCTTTCTATTAGTACGCAGTGGTGAACGTCGAACACAAACCCTTCATTTTTCTCGGTATTGTTAATTTTTTAAAAAGCTCTCTACTACATGTAATTCTACTAAGTTGTAGAAGGACACGGCCGAATTCTACTCGTGACAATCAGTCATCATTGACACTGGATTTATCCTAATGCAGCGAAAAAATAATGATGCTTATCAACGTTTGTAAACGTTTTCTGAATGTTTTGAAATGATTTTTCAATGGTATGGAACGTTTTCTATTTCCGTTGGGGAACATTGCAAACGTTTCAGAATGCATTGAGAATGTTTTTGAATGCATTTCAACGTTTCCAAATGCGTTGCGCTGAAAAACGGCTCAACGCAATTTTCATTAAGCCTGGTTTTCCCAAAGAGGGTCACAATTATAAATGATAATATTTTGATTTGAGGTCAAATAGTTTTGAACAACAATTAACAGATTGCCGTGGCAAACAACTTTTGCTCCCTGCTCTGCAAGACAGGAACCCCTGCAACTCTTTCAAATTCTGCATCCCTAAAACATTGATTTTTCAATGTCTAAATCACTAGTTCATAAAGTAAAGATAAAACCACCCAGTAAACCACACAATGGTCAGGCTGATGGCAATGTTTCTCTTTTGAGAAACAGCATCATTTGGCATGACAAAAATGTTGGCCAATCGGAAAAAGCTGTTCAATAATAGCATGAATAATTTCAAAACAATTAAAAAAAGGAAGGAACTTTATTTGAGTGTCTAGTCTTCTAGTACTGGAGCACTAATTTGGGACACTATAAACTGAAATCAACTAATAAATGCAAGTCAAATCAAATGTTGGTTTTTTTGAGGAGAGGCGAAAACCGTAGTACCCGGAGAAAAACCTCTTGGAGAAGAGTAGACAACCAACAAACTCAACCACCATAATTTATGATGCCGAGTCTGGGAATTGAACCTAGGCCACATTGGTGGGAAGTGAGTAGTCTCTCTACTACATTGTACATGTATGTCAGCCCTGCACCCTGACAAGCAATCACATTGCGTCGACAGTGGAAGTGGGCCTTAACCCATTGACTCCTGGGGGTTCCCAATGACAAGTACAGTCTGGCATTAGGCAGAGTAAAATAATACTCTGGTGTAATTAGACAGAGTAAAACAATAAGTATGGCCGGTTTAGGCCGGTTTAGGGGTGAATGGGTTAAAAATTAAAGACAAACTATTGCCCAGAGTTAAGTCACAGGGTTTACAACATCAAGAACATGAATGTGACTAAGAACAAGGATAAGAGCAAAAACAATAAGAGGTAAAAAAGGTCTTAGAGTAATAATTTGAGGGCTTCAGTATACATGTGTACCTTGGTTGTACTTTGATTTGTTGTCCTACTGATATTGCCTGAAATGTAAAATCAAAATTAGCCCCATTAACAATCAACATGTAAATTAACAGAGACTTTATCAATCAAGTGGCAATGCTGCTATTTTTTATGCTGTCATCACCTTAACAGTTGATGTAATCTTCTCTTGCTTAGGAGTGATGTTGTGTGTTCCATGTTCACTTTGAACACTGGGGGTACTGTAAATAACATATGATGATCATGAATTATCTTTAATTAATTAATTTATTAATTAATCAATGATCACTGAGGGAGCAGAACTTTACGTTGAAATCTTGAGCTACCGTTTCCCACCGGACGATACAAACATGAATTCCTGATCCTCTCAATTAGACAGAATTCTCAACATGCTTTGATTTTACCATAAAAATAATGTTTATTAAGTGATGTGCAACAATGCAAGTTGTGTCATCAAGACGTTACAAATACATTTACTCTTACATTGGTGTGTGAAGTAATGAAATGATGAAGCAAAACTGACAAGGTGTAACATAGCGTTGCGAAGCAAAGTAAAGCAGTTTCGAAAACTAAAAAGTAACAAAAAAACTAAACTTAAGTAGCTAAAGACTAATATAATCATCTTTAAATGCGAAATGCAGAGACTAACATATTGATATAATAATCAATTATAAGGTAACAAACAAGGGCCCACTAAATTTATTTCTGTGTCTGCTTGGGGAATTCAAAAAGTAGAGAAAACTTTGAGTCTTAATTACGTCTTGATCTTTACACCCCGACACACTAACTAAAACTGAAACGTTTCTTAAACATGTTCCTTAAAATAGTAGTGTGAAATAAAGGATAATACAAAAGATAGTGAATGCATTGTTCCTTATGCTATGTGTGAGCAAACATATCTGTTGGTTTGATCACAGAAAATGAAGAATTATCTAAATCCGCGAAACTTATGTAAAGAACAAAGGAAATTATGCAAAAAAACAGAAACTATTTGGCACTAATAATCATTTCAAACGAAACTCTTTATAATAGTCACATACATGTAAGGGTTTCCTGATCAGAGTTACACTGTATCTTACCTATGCTTTGGACTCTTAATCTGCTGAACCGCCTGCAGAAAACTAAGAGTAGCTTGCTGCAGAAAATGAAATGGAAGTAATTATTATTACCAAGAAAACTGAAAAAAAAAGTTATGTTACATTATGTTAGAGGGCTATGAGCTTTATTAACCCATCGACTCCTGGGAGTGAGACTGAACAGATTTTATTGTCTAAAACCAGACGATTTTAATTGTCAAATGGGGGGTGTCGTGGGTCGCCCGAGGACTGAATGGGTTAACACCTTTATTTTCCACTTCACAGGTAAAAAAAAAGCTGTTACAGTAGTTACAATACAAAAACAGAATGTAGAATGGACAAAAAAGGGTGACAAGAATCATGATTGTTTGTTAAACATCTGTTTGACCATAACAATGACAGTGTGCTATTACAGAACTTTGTACTTCTTTTCGGCTGGATGCGTTATCCACTGACAATACTGAGTTTCAGTTGCAGAGCAAGGAACCAGAGTTTTCCCACATTTCACACAGTCTGATGGCTGATATTTTATGAGACTTGAAGCATACTGGTGGAGGCAGGCTTCTTAACACAACCATAACTACAAATACGTGTAGGAGATGCTTTCAAGGAATCCAAACTTCACAGGTGCTATGCCTTTCATAGGTAAAACTTGGATGCCAGATGAGCTTGAGAGATGATACCTTAACAATTTGCAGATCAGCCAGAAAACAATTTCAATGGGAAGGGGAAGGAAGACTAGTATCCATGCTAAGCAATCAGTGGACTATTACTTCTATCAAAAAATGGAAGGGGAGGAGGAGAAAGGAGTTAACGACAATGAACAAAGTAACCCCAAGCATAGGCCAATAATCAAGCCAATGTGAGTGCAATCATGAGAATCTCTCTGGGAAAACTCCAGCACCACCCCAAACTCACTAAGAGGGGTTAGCACAGTCACTACTGTAAAATTACCTGAATTTTGTTTAGCCATTTTCATTCACTCCTACTCAGGCATAAATAGTTTTGTACATCAAACCGACCACTTAACTTATTAGCTTGTTGAATTGCCAACCTTCCACCAGTTGCCAAGCAACTGGCTTATCATCCCTCCAATGCACGGTACCATTTACCCTCATAATTATAGTTGCATTTATGACTCTTACACTTTAAAATATAACTCTTACCTCCGACTGTGATGGACTTCCTGAATCTGAATCACTGTTTCCGCCATGTGTGTGGCTGCTTCCAGCCGATGAATTTCCCTGACCAGGACCAGCTGGAGAACTGAAAAAAATATCAATAAAAGTATTCAGATGCAGTCCTTGATCTGTACATGTAGTCTATTATAGAAACCAAGGTGATAAGAAATACATGTACATGTACACGTATTGAAAACATAATGAACACACAACTTTCTATAGTACATTTCTTTCTTGTGACCTGCAATGTTTGGCTCCTGGCAAATCTCGGATTACTTTGCGTGTATCATAGGTCTCAGATTACTGGCAAATCATTCATTCATCATGATCAAACTCACATTAAATGTTCGCTTACCTTTTAACAGTGACTTTAATTTTATTTCTTAACCCAAAATTGAAATTAATAAAAATATTAGTGAAGATCTTGATCATTCTGTGATGTAAATGTTTGACGTGACGTCACTCTTGGAAAAAAAATAATTATATTCCAGAAAGTTGATTAACGTTGAATACAAACAATCATTATTGTTCTATACCTAGACTTTCAATCAACAAAACGAGCACTGTGATTGGCTGATTCTTGGTCACGTGCCCTAATCAAATTCAAATGTATCCCAACTGGGATACAATTTCGCAGTTGTTGTTATCTCTGGATGTTTTGCTTCAATTGTTGAAGGGGTAACCGGTCGCGTCGCCCACAAGTTAACTCGCCCACAGGTTAACTCCCCTACAACGAAGTTAACTCGCCTGTAGACACGTTTGAAGTTAGCTCGCCTACACATGCCAAGTTACTGTTGATGTTATAAGATAAAGCAAAAACAAGAAGTATACTTGACAACTATCAGGCAGAAAAACGAACCATCAATCGGATATCCGATTTGAGTTTTCGTCTGTCAGCGGCATTTAATTTCACATCATTCTTTACCAGTTCACTTTTGACTGCGCAGCCGGATGGTTTTCGTCGATTCGCAAGAATTTCATGCCAAATTGTATGAAAGGGTAGGATACTATTTAAGAAATCTTTAAAGTAAAAAGGTAAGTAAGTTGTGTATACTTACATTGTTAGTTGGTTGTATCATATTAAACTTGAAGGAAATGACTTGTCGTGTTTGTTGTTTCATCGACTAACAATATCGTGCGGCGATTGGGAAGAGACCCGCAGGCTGGTTCATGACATTCCACTATATGTCTCAAGGCGAGAGACATGAAAATGTATGCAAGGTGCGTGGCAAAATGACACTGTTACTCAAACGTTCGTGCGTTCGATTGGGAAATCCTGATTTAGATCTTAAAATCTGGATTTTCGGATTAACATTTGACAAGTGGCTTAGCCTTTTACCGGTATTATACCGACAGGTATATCGCAACAGGCACATCGTGCTGCTGTGCAGATTGGAAACATCGAGTGGCGCTGTGCTTTTTGTTCCACCGCAACGTTTGATGCTGACGAGCCTGTGGCGGAAAGTACAAGATTATCCGTGTCTGTGAATTCCGTGTCTACAATTTATGATCCCCCTCATCAACTGTAACTTCGAATGTGTAGGCGAGTTAACTTCATGTGTAGGCGAATTAACTTCGAACGTGTAGGCGAGTTATCTTCGGTGTAGGCGAGTTAACTTGTGGGCGACGTGACCGTAATCCGTTGAAGGAAAAGTCTAAATATATAACAAAGCACTTAATGTCTGATCCCTCGGGAAACTAGTTAGTTTTGTGTTCCCTCGGGACCATACATTAAGTGTATAGTTATCGAGGTTTTAAAAAAAGTGATATTCAATAAGACAAATACAGTTCATTTTGCGTTTAGCAGAACGAGTTTACTTTTATTCACCGCAGGGAACAAAAGACAGCAGAAATTGCCCTGGGCCAGTGACAGAAACTGTTTACAAGCTCATGAGACTTCTATATGTAAGTGTTGAAATATGCGCGCTTCGACATAATTTTCTCAGCAAACTCAAAATGGCGTTCTTGGTGTTGGTAACTTACCCTTGATGTGGAGGCGACGGGGGTGCTTGATTCGATTCCTCGGCCACTTCATAGTAATCGTACAGAAACCCGAGACTTGATGCCATATTTAAGTCCTCTCCGTTCACCAGTAACGTAGACGATATGGGGCAATCAATCTGCGAAACGTACGCTTTCCAAGTTCGGTCTTCGCGCCCTCCATCACTGGAGGGTGATCCGACCGTCTTCGTTGCACTACTTCCCGATGTTATAACAATTGCGCTTCCCTCTGTAGTCACTTTTCCTGACATATTCACCGTCAGTTCAGCGCCTTTCCTGTACGATTGAAAACAAAAGGGCACAAAAGAGAAGGATCAAACATTACGCACCCTCCATCACTGGAGGGTGACCCAACTGTCTTCGTCGCACTACTTCCCGATGTTATAACAATTGCGCTTCCCTCTGTATTCACGTTTCCTGACATATTCACCGTCAGTTCAGCGCCCTTTCCTGTACGATTGAAAACAAAAGGGCAAAAAAGGGAAGGATCAAACGTCACGCGCACAAATACTGAAACAAAACCGCGCAAAGGGAAGAGCACGCAAATAGCTTACCAGTCGTAGAAACAAAGAGTAAAAACTATCATCCACCCAAAACTCCGAAGACCAGTGATGGCATTGCTTACCTCCCAGCAGTATCAGCCATGGCAAAAAGGGTGCCAAACGCTAGAAACCTTCCAATCCATCTAATCTCCACAAGTTTTTTGTCGATACACGCTGTTTAGACGCTGCTCTCCTCTCGACTCTTCAAAGCTGAAAACGACAACCTGAGAACTAATGATCACGATCATAATCGGAATCAGTCGGTAAAATTTTCGTTACCCAAAATAGGACAAAAGCGTTGACCTTCACCTTCGCGTCACTTCTTCGTACATTCTTCGAGATCATTATTTCATACCGGAAGATCGGACCACCAGTCAGTAAAACTTTCAAGGCAGAAAATCTCATTTCCGGTCCCTTGGTTTGTTTTAAGAACTTCAGAGAGTTGCTAATTTGCTTTGGACACTGTGCATGTTTAATTAAAGTTCTTTTCGTTGAGGCTTAAAATAAACAGAGAGAAGTTTATTTTTCCGTCAGAAATTTTATATAAACAGTGACCCAGTCCCTCACAATCAGTAGGCGTCGCACAATATGGCGGCCATCAAGCACAACTTGCAAAGGGATGTCTTTAAACCCAGCGAAGAGCGACTTTATGCCTTTGTTAGCGTGACAAAAGTGGGAAAGAAAAAGAAAGCAAGTTTTCTTTGTGTGGCTGGTACGAATCTCATGTGCTGTCGGGTTTTTTTTGTATCCATGTAGCAACCATGCTGTTGGTTGCTATTTAAGCTTATTTAAAGGCGATTGTCGATCAGTTGTCATTAGATTCTCAGGGTTTTATTTAAACTCAAATCTGGGGATGCTCAGCGTGAAATTTTAGTTATCTTCAACTGTTTGTTTTTTTATAATTATGAAGTGTAAGCTTCTCTTATTTATAATTCCTTTTGGTGGAGGCAAAAGTACAATACTTTCAGTTCAAATCAGTCCCCATTTTGTCATTAGCAAGCACCAAACGCACCAATGCATTTATTGCATTTCTCTGATACATTATTTTCAGCATTTTAAGCTTATACTCATGTACATGTTGTACAATTCACAGTGACTATGGTGAAGCCAGAAACCGTATCCATATATCAAGTTAAAAAGACTGAGAAAGAGACATATAAGAAGAAGCGAACAAATTGGAGATTGAAGGATCTCAAGCTCATTGATGGCAAAGATGAAACTAATGTGAGTGTAGATCAAGCTAACAACCTTCCAAAACTTGTGTGCAGAGGACATTACTAAAGAACAAAACAGCGAAACAGCGAAATAACACCTAAAACGACAATTTAATCTCAAAATCCAACCCTTGTTGCTTAGTATTCAATGCATGGCGTGGTGGGGTCATACATGTCTTGGTGTTTCGTCTCGCTGTTTTCACAGCTTTGCTCACATCCTCTTACATACTTAATGAATATTAATTTTATTAGAGCTGGAAAGTATACACTTGGCAGTGCATTTAATTCTTTGACTACATGCTCCAATTTTCTTTAACTATACATTATCAGGTTTAATTTTATATGAACATTAACATCTGCTTACCTCGTCATATTATATAAACACTTTGTATGGCTTTGTTACCTGATTACTTCTTGTTTAACCCAGAGACACAAGAATAACACTCTGAACCTTCAGCAAATGGTATCAAACTCCAATAACTGACTAATAATGATAATGATAATGATAATGATATTATTATTATTATTATTATTATTAATTTATTATTATTACCTTATATTATTATTATTATTATTATTGTTATTGTTATTATACTATCACTTTCATTTATTGCCGGTTACAAATGAAAATTCATGTAATAGTAGATTTAAGATGCCAATTTTCAACACTTTGGTTTAGGAAAATCCAGAGTTTCACCTCCATTTCGACAAGACGTACAAGTGGGTTGCAAGCAGTGTACAGGACAAAAACAACTTCATTCTTGCACTTTGGAAGGTTTGTCATGATTTTTGTAACTCATACTTTTATGTTTAAATAAAGGTCGTTCATTCAATCGTTCAGAGAATAATATTTATTATTATTTATGGTGTTATGGGAGTGGGGTTGGGCTATTTTTAACCGTTGATTTATGTAATGTAAGCCGCTTATAACCCGACACGGGTAACACACAACAAATCAATGATAATGAGTTAAAACATTTAGCAGTGAAAGTTCAGAGTTAATTTTCATTTTCTGCTTCTCATTTTTGGCGTAAATTAGCCCTTTTTTCTGTTGCTCTGTCGCCTGTCTTTCTCGATCTTATCGCAGACGTCACTTGTAAACCTCCGCCAGGCCAACCAGTCCCCTACGATCGCTCTCCATGTATTTAGTGCACCCCCACGCTGGAGGATGTCCTTATGGTGTCCTTATACCTAAGAAGAGGACGACTGACTCTTCTTGAACCCTCTGTCAGTTCCCCATAGAGAAGTGCCTTTACAGGCTGCTCTTCTGGCATATGCGCAACATGGCCTATCCAACGCAGTCTGTTCTGGTTAAAATTATCTTGACATCTGCAGATTTACCACGATCCAGTACCTCATCGTTTGCGATTTAGTAATCCCATGTGATCTTAAGAATGGATCTCAAGTACCTTTGCTGTACTGTTCTGAGACGTTTTATATGATAACGGTACAGGGTCCAGGTCTCACTTCCATACATCTTTAGCGGGGTGATGCATTACTTGTATACATGTACCTTAAACTTTGTATCTACTGTCGGATCTCTGCAGTTGAAAACCCTATCCCTAAGTCTCCCCATTGCACATGATGCAGCCTGAATCTGTGCTGTTATCTCTTCACGTGGCAATAGGCAATAGGCAATAGGAAACAGGTTTAAAGCATTGTTGGCATGAGATACGCAAATTTCACCACTACTAAGGCTAATTCTTCTGAAAAAGTCTTCACAAATGAAAACTCTAGACTTTTAATATTTCATGTAGGAATGCAGAGAGCAAAATGTCCACGAGTATTATATGTTAAACCATCGGATAAGAGATTTATTATTCCACTACAACAAAAGGTGTTATTTTGCTTCAATTTTATTTGGTAAGAGTATTTTAAAAAATTATCATGTTAGTATCCTTCAGGGCAGGTGTGAATGATGTAAACAGCACATTCAAAAAGCCAGCTAAATGTCCTTTATTTTTTTGGATAGATGAATTGATGGGTGACACACGACGGCAATCTAATTCTCAGGCTTTGCATTGTGTTGAAAACAATTTCTTTCACTGAAAAACTTCCATTCCGCCCGTATTTGTTCTAAACCAGTCATACCAGGACACCACAGTGTATTACTGTGTCATATTTTGTTCATTCTCTTTACCAAATATGGTAAAATGGCATAATAATATATAGCAGAATAATAATAATATTATTATTATTTAGGCTTGATTGATGTCTCTCTTCTTTACATAGTTATGTGAAAGGCATCTGACGCAGAGGAAGCCAACTTTGTTGCATGTTAGAGGGATTGATGGTAATTGATGTTGACAGTTGAATGTCAATGATAGTCAGATAGACAGTCATCTATTTATTTACATTTATCTATTTATGTATTCAACTTTATTCATTCAATTCAATGAAAGGGAAGGATACCAGATTGTGGTTATCCCTATATAGGGTATCCACCCGAAGCCAGATGTAATTCACTGAGGAAAACCAGAGTACCGCGACAAAAACCCATGGAAGTCAGATTGAAATCAACTCAAACTCAGCCCACATACGACCTCGGAGCTCAGGGTTGAAACCCGGGGGCACAGAGGATTTAGGCACGGTTAAGTTCATATATCACTAAGCTGTCCTGGCTCAATCCCCTCTGTTGTGACACACTTAGTGTCGAAAGTAAATTAGCCAATGGCTTTGGTTTTGCATTACTTCACTCAGTGATTGGTTCAAAGTTCTCACGCCACTTTTTCAAGCAATCAGAAGTGAAACCAAAACCAATTGTGGCTCGCACATGCACATTTTCCCGTACTTTGTGTTGGCTATGTTTAAGTACTTCGAGTTTTGATTGGTTTACTGGATTATCTTTGTCCTGTTTGATTGGCCAAAGTAATTGGTTTTGGTTTTATGACACTCAATTGACACTCGCTCTAAGTAATTTTTAATTCTTTTTTATTTTATAATTTAGTTTCAGTATGGATGAACAATAGGACATAGTTATGAAAGATAAACAATGTGAAAGGTTTCCACTTTTTTGTTGTTTAGGATCATTGTAGTTTAATGATCTAATGCTCCCTTGAGTCTCTGCTAGTTCATTTGTGGAGCATTTGAACTTAGTCTAGTAATAATTAAAATAAATAATGATACTTATTGGAAGATGATTTAGTCATAAATTATTTATTTTAGAGGTAACCGGACATCCTCATTGATTACTGCATCTATTAATTTTGCATCTGAAATTCAAGCAAACTTGTCTTTTCATTTTAGATGGCTTTCATGGTGGAGAGAGCATTAGAGCTCAGCAGCATACAGATGAAGGTTCTGAAGGTAATAATTGTAAATCCATGTGAAGAGAAAATTGCTTCCCACTGGCAAACACTGAAACTATCAATAATTATTTTTACATTAGGTCTCTCATCGGGTAACTGTTCTGAGTGGGAAGCGGTAGTTTGCAAGCCAGGGTAACTTAGCCATAGAAACTTTGCAGTAATTGAAATCAGAACTGAATGCTTGTTACATTCATTTGTTAAATATAACTTATTAATGTTTATATTTTTAGGTGAAGATTATCAGGAGTTAACACAGCGAGAAGAGAACGACTTGGAATATATGATTTCTCAGACTGAAAATGCCATCAGCAACATTGAAGCTTTCACAGAACAACTCTCCAAGGATCTATCAGTTTTAGATGGGGTAACAAAATTGAATTAAAATGTGGGTGACGATTACTCTGGGACAGGGCAGCATTAAGCCATTTTGATCATGGCCCAGTTGTTTCAGAAGTCCATTAATGCTAATCCCAGATTAAAATTTAACCAAGGAGTTTATTTCTCTACTCCCAAATGCTGGTCAATGCTGATATTTGGCAAAACTTTACATCAGAAGAAGTAAATCTTGAAAAACAAAAAAAAAGCAAACAGAACTTTCACCAAAAAGTTGAAAACGGGAAACAAGAGTTTAGATTTACATTAATCATGGATTAAGTTAATTGACTTTCAAACAACTGGGCCCAGAAGTAAACTGTTCTTTGAATGGTTGCTTATAAAGAAGTGAAAATGTTAATTTGTGAGATCTTCATGGGTTTTTTTATTTTCCATAAAAAGTAATTTTAATAATAAAGAGTGTGCATTAGTTGTTATGATAACGAAGCAGAATGATCCAACTGTTGACTGTTGATAAAGTGTTGACCAATGCATCAGCTAACATATTGGTTCCAGGATCTGATTCATTACCATAGCACCAGCTTAGCTCAGATGGAAGAATGTGTACTAACGATTCTGGGTTCATCCGTGGAAGGGCAAATTAAAAAATTTCTATTGTTGTTGTTGTTGTTGTTGTTATTATTATTATTGTTATTATTATTTTGCATTGAGGGTGAAGTAAAACTGTCATATCAATGTATTTTTCAACTTCTTCACCAATGACAGGTATCATATTCTTTAATAGGCCAATATTCATTCCATCATGGATGCAGAGCCACAGGTTGAATCGTTAATGCAGTTGTTGAATGATGCTTTGAATGAGCTTGATCATTTGGATACACGGCTTACTGGCTATGATACCATGCTCAGAGTAGGTAACTTCGTAAATGTTTTAAACAGTGAACTTGTGAGTGACTGGCTCCTGGATGGCTTGATAACTCAGTTGACTTGTTAGAGCAAGGGCAGCGCAAAATTATTGTGAAGTGTTGGGTTCGAGTCCTACTCAAGCCTGGATTATTTCAGTCTTCTTTCGCAACTGCTCACAAGTGGCTTCATAACTGCAAATAACTTTCTCTTGCTTCAATGTTTATTGATAGAGCAAGACTTACAGTACTTCTTGCTTTTAGATTTGTAATTTGTTTGGATTAGCAAAGGGTTTAAGTTTCATCATTGTGTTAAGGGTGGGAGTTGGTTGCCCAGGCTTTGCTAAGCTGTGTCCATTGTACTCTGACCCAGGTTCAAAAGCTGCCATTGTTTAATTACGCTTCTTAAACTGTCTTGTAAGATAAATTGTAGAATGATACAACTGGACCTCTTGCACAGAAAGTTGCTCATGAACACTTGATGGGGTTGATTCTGATGCTTGAAAAAATTTAATGTCCAGGGGGTGCGTGCTCAAATGGAACAAATGGAGGACAAGGATAAACATATGGTAACAGAGAGCAGAAACCGCAAGATGCTCTTGGAAGAAGTTGCAACATTAGTGGTCAGTAAATACACTAGCAGTATTTTTGCCTTTTGACAGTGTGTAGTTGCTGATATAACGACAGTATCTAAAACCATTTGAAATTGTTTTGACTTAATAAGAAACGTAGACCATTATAGGTTTAACTAGGGAAGTCTTGGTACACCAAGATGCAATCCATCAACACATGCTTTGTTGTCTTTTAAGCCTAGATACAGATGTTATTGAACTAGCTCGTTCGAGCCATACTGGGGAAATATTGGTTAAGTTATTTTTTTGCAACCCTGAAAGGGCTCGGTCCGTAAACTTTCATCTTGGACCAGTTTGCATATTTTGTTCTGAGACTCCTAGATACATGTATCTCATTTCCATTTAATTTACTGTGTTTATTTAATAACAAAATTGATGTTATTTCATTAGAGAATTACAAACAAACCAGGGTAATCACTATTCAAGGTAAAATGCCTTGGAAAGTTGTAGGTTTTTGACTGTAATTAACTGATGATTTCTGTAATTTGGGCTTGCCTTCCCTAAACCGAGCTCACAGGCATTTTTTCGTTGGCAGGGTATTTTGGATGTTCCTGAGGGTAACCTTTTAGCCCTTCAGAATGCTGATCTATCCAAAGGAGTGGGACTTAGAGAGAGCACACAGGCTGCTTTTGTTGTACTTCACGCACTGCAGGCTGATTTTAGTCCAGGTACATACAGTAACAGACCTGTCAATTTAGAATGGAGGCTATTATCAATGCACATTGAATTAAAATTCACCAAAGTGAATAGTGGCTTTGTTAAATAATTTTCACACCCAGACTGAGTTAAATAATAGTTTTTATTATCATCTTAGTATGATGTACCACACAAATAACCGAAGTGAAACAGGAAGCCATTTCGTTTTTCTCCATTTGCTCAGAGGTGAATAGCACTATCTTGCTATTCACCCCTGAGCTATCTGATCATTGCACAGAAAGCGCTATTCACAATGTGTGTTATATACATGCACAGGTACTAACTTGTTTTCTTATGGGAGAGGAATGGATTGGATGGCCTGGCCCTGCCAGTGACACAGTTATGTCCTGATATATACTAGTTAACAGTTGTAACCTGATTTTGATAAGTATACATTGCAAACTGCTCTCTTACAGGCAGTTAATGTGTTTAAACATACACAGTTAAGATACTAGATACAACCCTAAGATGTAGGGTAAATCTGTTGTAAAAAGGTAGTTTGCATTAATTTTTAAGACTTTAATACACAGGTACTAATAATGTTTGGCATGT
This sequence comes from Montipora capricornis, assembly GCF_036669925.1. Classification (NCBI taxonomy): domain Eukaryota; kingdom Metazoa; phylum Cnidaria; class Anthozoa; order Scleractinia; family Acroporidae; genus Montipora; species Montipora capricornis. The sequence continues at coordinate 31,674,265 of NC_090891.1, read as the reverse complement.
ATTTAATTGGCTTCATTTCTGGACGTTCGGTCTCAGTATGATAAGTCACAGGTTGAAATTCCCTGCTGTTTTACATTAATCTATAGGGTAGTTGAAAGAGCTTATGTGTTGCCTTTGTGGTAAGACTTTCCAGTAATTTCTTTCAGAAAAAGACTGTAATTGCCCTTAGCCTTTTGCATAAAATACTTAGGGGATGTTGAAGGCCACAAGTGGTTATTTTGTTCATTTCTTCACTTATCTTCATGCTACATATATAAATACAACTGATGGCACCTTTTATCCAATATACTGTTGCAAAATGAAATATCAGGAGTAGGGGATAGTGCACAGGATGTTGTGGTCTAATCTGTTTGGAGGTGCTATACAGCCATCAAGGTGTAGGCTTTGAATGGAACCTTTTGTTCTGTAGTTGGGTCTCCTTGGATACAGCAAACCAGCAATCAAATGGCAAAGTACTTCTAAGGAGCCTTAATTTGTGAAGTATATAATTTGTTTACATTTTAGGTTTAACTAAAATGAGAGCCGTGGAGGAACAGAGAGAAAGATTTTGGCAGATTAGCAGTGATTTTGCTCAGCGCTTGAAATTCCACCTTATTGAAATATTTCAGCGGCATGTAAGATGTCCGTTATTCTTAATTATTCTTTAATTTTAGCTGGCTTGATTAGCATTTCTATTCCTAATCTATTACTCAAGATGATAACACTTAAAACTAGGATATTAAATTAAATAAAAGAATGAATGCCACCATTTCATGCAAGTGTATCACAAGTACATGTAAGTTTAAAGTTATTTTGTCTACAGGGTGCAGAAGTTGAGGGCACTGTTCAACAAAACCCCAGTGAACTGTGTCTTCCTAAACATTCTGCTTGTCATAAGGACCTGGCACCATATTCTGAACTTATGAAGTGGCTGAAAGAAGTAGATCAGGAGGTGTTTAAGGAGCTCTGTCAGGTTAGCATGATGTCCAAAGGATGATTTATGGATGGTTATGTTGGATGCAAAAGCTCATCTACATTATTCGTTGGCCATGGTCAGTCTGCATTGGGTAAAACTATAGTCAAGGGGTAGAGTACATGTATAACCAAAGAGCTGTGGCATATCTGTCTGTCCTTGAGATTTAGAGCACGATATTTTCGAGGCTAGATATTTTTGTTTATTTTTTCGTTTTATAATGCCCCGTGAAAAGAAGATAGCGGAGTTGATTCCACAGTACTTAGAGTAAATCATGGTCACATTGATCTTGATCCTGCCCAGGTTTACAGACATCTCATTTTTTTCAGCTGCTCACTTGTGCAATCAAGCCCAGGCAATCAGTTTGAAGGATTTCCAGCTTTAATTTCTTCTTTTCAGGCCTACTCTCAGTCCCTCAGCAAGGTGTATGAAAGAGAATTGAGGGATTTCTTTGAGGGAGTTAAACAGCGTACCTTAACCAAGGGAGTCAGAAGTGAGTATTTTTTAATCCATGTTGAGTGTAACTTATCATCATAATAATTGTCATCAGCATAAGTCGTATTTATGCACATAATTATCCAGCTAACAGGTTTCTGTGGACTTTTTAAAACAACCAGAAGCTTTTCCAAACTCGGAAGTAGTGGTCACTTTTACCTGTAGTGTGAATTTCGGATGTCATGGTTGATGAAGATTTGTCACCTCTACAGGCTCAGCTGTCAGTTAAGGACTAACAGATAAATGGTATAACAATGCCTTCAGTGTAACTCGTTTTCCTTTTTCTTGGGATTCATATCACAGCTTACACTGCCTTCCGGATGACAGGGTCTTCAGCAGTAAATGATCCGAAAATGAGCCCACGTCCTACGCCTCGCAGGGGCTCATTGAGACAACGAGAAAAGGCACAGGAGCGAAAGGACCTCGACTCGTATTCTATTGGCTCGGATTCAAGATCAAGATCAGGTTCCATGAGTTCTGTGGATTCCTCTGATCAGCTGCAGGAAGGAAGAGTAAAATTTGAAAAGGTTTGTCTTTGGGCAAAGTTGTTTCTTTTCTTGCCAAAATGCAAAGAGGCGCTATAAAAGGAGTCGCTTCAAACCTCTGTTTTTGTATGAAATCATTCAATCATGACTGATTCAGATAGTCCAAGATGGCGATCAACAAATGGCAACACAAACGGAAGCCTACAAGATATTACTAGGGTGAGACAAGTGACTGGGGATTTGAAAGAAAAGGAACAACAGATAGCCTGTTACCACCTATTACAAACACTATGTCTTTAGAGCGGTTTTCATTTGAGTGGCAAAAGTAATAAGCGCATTTCTTTGGGTTTTGCATTACTTCACTCAGTGATTGGTTCTCGCGCCATTTTCTCAACCAATCAGAAGTGAAACCAAAACCAATCGTGGCTTGCGCGTTCACATTTTCCCATGCTTTGTTTTGGCTAAGTGTAATTACTTTGAGTTTTGATTGGTTTACTGGATTGTCTCTGTTCTTTTTGATTGGCTAAAGTAATTACTTTAGTTTTGGTTTTACGGCACTCCATTGAAACTCGCTCTAGGGTCTTTTTTTCACACAAATTATCACAGAGCTCTGTATCCATCCACAGTTGAGTGACAAATCATTATTTTGCATGTTACTAAGGTACCAGTGACGCCTTTTAATAAGTTCATCTTCATGTTTAACTCAGCCCAGGTAAAAGCATGCACTCCTGTTCGAAGCATGAAAATATGCATAATGAAATCAATATTATTGGAGAGCCCATATAGGCAGCCTGCACAAGGTGACGGAACATGCTTGCCTCCCTGCAGTAAGTGCGGGAACACAGGCAGCACTATGCGCGGGTGAGAATTTTTAGTGTTCATGAAGCACTGCATTACAGGACTGCATTGGCTGAGGTTGGCATATCTCAATCATTTTTACACCCTTTGACAGACTTCTAGCATTTACACAGTAGCTGCCCACTTCAGTTCTCTAAGATTTTTGTCCCTCACCCTTTTAAGGTGTTTGATATCCTTTTAATGGAACTGGAGCCGGTCTGCACAGCTGAACAGGAGTTTGTTCAAAAGTTCTTTGACTTTACATTGGTTGAACTTGAGGTGAGTGATTTCTTTCCACCTTGAAACCCAAAACGTGATTTATTTTAGGTGACTGACGTGCAAGCAATCACCTTCTCTCAACCACTCACGAATGCGACAGCGGATAGGTAATGAAAGAAAATCACAGGCTAAATCCTTCTCTTTTCCAAGTCTCCTTGGTCTGGAATATTGGCGACTGCTCATTATTATAAATTTTAAGTCTCAACCTGTCTTTGTTGATTTGACCTTTAAGTCTTGTTGCCTTGCCTTGGTGCTGGGATTGCACAGTGGTGAGAGGACATGCCTACCACCAATGTGGCTCGGGTTTGATTCCAGACTCAGCAATTATGTTGGTTCACTTCCCTGCACCAAGAGGTTTTTTCTCCGGGAACTCCAGTTTTCCCCTCTCTTCAAAAACCAACATTTGACGTGATTTTCTTTGATTGTTAATTTCAGTTGACAGTGTCCCCAATAAGGTTCCTTTCCTTTCCTTTTCCATTTGTTTTTTTAGCCCTCCTCTGATTCATCCAGCAGCACAGTTGGAATGGACTCTTCTGATGGAGCAATGTCTAGCAAAGCTGCGTCACCAAGATCTACAGACCCAACGTAAGTAGGGCGGCAACATAAAAATAAACTCAACTGACTTTATGTCTCAGTATAAAATAATTATGGTAGTGGAAACACAGATATTAGAGATCTAGAAGGAACTACTGTTGTTCATTTATGAAAATAACTGGTCGCACTAGTCACTAGTCCCCAGCCGAGGGACTAAATTACGATCGCGTGGCTTCAGGAGGTGCGGTTAAGTGCCTCATGTCTCCGTGTTATAGTGTGTTCAGTGTTGTAACAAAGCTTTCTACTGGTAATCGCTATACCGTCCATGAATGATCTCCGCATTCAGCATGTAGCCAGGTGTCGTAAACTGTGAGTTCGTGTTTGATCTGGATAGTGTAGAAAACGTTTTACATGTGCACATGTCACTCGAAAAACGGATTACATGTATGTAATGAGGCCAAACTGAATACTGTGTTGAAGTTCGTTTTGTTTGTGTGGTAATTTTTGATTGATGGTTGAAATGCATGAACCTTTCAATGCTGTAAAATGTTAGACTTTGATCAATAGTCGGTAGTATTTGAGATAGTTGAAGTGCTAGTCGTGGTCTTTTAAGCAGGGACTCAAGTAGATTAAAGAGATTGAGTTAAAATTCCTTTGCAATTTCATTACGTGGAATGCCTACGCCAGACCACGTTAAAAATTAGCTTGAGTGTCATTTTCATTGTAGTCTCATATGGTAATTAGGCACGTGCCTGTCGCCAAGCTTTGTACTGTCAGTGTAGGACATACAACTTGCATTTCTCTTTTAAATTTCTTGCGAAATGTAATCGGAAACCCTCCTTTGCAACCAACCTTCAAATTTGACACAAACAGCAGCATCCCACATAAACGCCATCAGGCGTCTTGTTAAAGGCAGAACTGGAATACCCTGGGGAAAAACCCTTAAGATTGAGTGCGAGTAACATTGTTCCTTCTGATTAAGATTTCACCAGCCATTGTTAGTTGGGAGAATACAGAGATTTATCATTTCCTTTGCGTGAAATAGCAAATGGTAGGCTTTAAAAGCATGAAAACTCTCCAATTCTATTTCGTCTTGCTCCTTTGCTGGATGTCTATAGATAACAGGGCCTGGCAAGAAACGATCCAACTTCAGACAAATCTCTTTGGGTTTTGGTAAAAAGAAACTTTTTCATCCAGCGTCCTTTCGTTTTTTAGCAAATTGGTGGCATATAAAAGGACTCCTTCGATAACATCGAATCACCCCTGATGAAGACACTGGACAGGAGTGTTGAAACGCAATTGGGTCTTTGAATCGTAACTTTCTAAGCTGCATGTACATTCAAATTTATTCAAACCAGAGTAGAATCAAGCTGAAGCAGCAGGGTCTTTGTAGGATTCCAACCTTGCTTTTAGCCAACATCATTATTTGTATTTCTATGGCACACTGATGTAAATCTAATACAGTGGTGGGAATAAAAGAAAGTGTCCTGAGGAAACGATTATAACAAGCCAACATCGTCACGCTGCCTGACTTTCAGCTCTCTCCTCCTCTCCATGAGTCACTCATGGAGAGCCTCTCTTAATTCCTGAATGACTTCAAATGGTAAGAAGCAGGAGGCAGATAGAATTCAGGTTACACGGTTGCGAAGCCACAGCACATGTTGCTGCATTTGTGCATGATTAACTATGTTCAGTGAGAACCGTAATTGCTTTTATTTTATTTATCTTATCAGGGATGTGAAGGAAAGAATGCCTTTGAGTGAAGAAGTCAGGTAAGTCTTCTAATTGAATTTTAAAAGCACGAAAGCAAAGACAAAAAAGATTGGCTGGTATTCGTTAGGTTTTTGTATCCACTGTCTGACAATAATGAAACAATTGGTACCAGCTTCCTTCCTGACCCCTCCCCCTGTTTTCTCCTTCTCCCTCCTCTTCCTACCCTCCCCTCTGCCATTTTTTCTCCTTTCTTCTTTTTTCTGTGTTCATGTTATTTAAGTGACACGAGGTCTCTCAGCCTCAATGAAAAAGGCGAGAACCTATTTTCCAGTCATTTCTCCCTCTCTGCTTTAAAGTTGTTGCAGAAAGAAATACAACAGCAACTATATATGCATGAAGTGCTTGTGTTGAGGATGCTACCAGCTTTTACAATGGACACCTCGTTTCCAGAGTCTTTCTTCCCAGAACTAGTGGAGACAGTAAAAGGAGAGACCCTGGAAACCAGGTCGATCCAGGAATGCGACGTTTGAAACATTTAACGTTTGTCTGGCTAACTCTTTTTATATTCTAAACATTTTAGCTTTCCTTGTACATTGTATGTTCATGTATTTGATTTCCTCACCAGCAAGATGATTTTAATTCATTACAATGAATTTTGACTTGCTAACGTGTACTTCAGGTATAAATAGAGAGAAATGTTAACAAGTCGTTTAACTGTTATTCCTCCAGACGAAGAAAGCAGCGGATCAATAAAAACCGAGAAGATATGAAGTATGTGGAATATTAAAAATTCTGCACACTGCACTCGCATAGCTAAAAATTAAATCTGCTAGCCTGCTATATTACCCAGTTTAGCATAAAATTAGCAATAAGCCTATAAGCCAAGAAGTTAATGAATGAACTTTCATAGTTAAGATTTGTTTAAAAGGCATGTATTTAACTAGTCTATTTGACTCAAACAGGTGAGTAGTTTTACAACGTTTTTTCTCTTTAAATTAAAGGCATAAATATGCAAGGATAAAATAAACTCTAAAACTCTAAACTGTTGGGGCTCAAGCTTAAAGTTGCGTTTATTCATGCAAGTTAATTTTAGTCAAGACTGCATGCTTCTGCCACTTGCACAACAAGCATATAACTAATGGTGATGGTGTAAAATTTGGCAAGTCATTTCGCCACCATTCGATTTCGCCCTGGAAGTGTCACTTCGCCACTATCTTTAGCAGCCCTTGGTCCTGTGAGCAAAACAGCAACTGAATGACATCAGTATATTATTTGTACTTTAAGCGTGACATTGATAGGCACGCCAGAATTTTCTGTGTGCAAATTGGTTGTTTACGAGACTTTCTGGTGGCGAGATGACCAGGACCAGAATTTTAGTGTCAAGCTCTTTCGTAGCGTGATCTTGACGTCAATAAACCGTCCTGGCCAAGAACCATGATTTCTCTCAGAAAAAGGTCCTGACTGAATTTGACTATCAAGATCACCTACGAACGAGCTGTTTTTGCATTTTTTGATGTTGGTGTGGATTTGTTCATCCCTTTATAGGAAAATCATGCAAGGATTATTCAGCGTACTGGAAACTGAGTTACAAAGTTACATCCACTTTGCAGATAGACTCGACAATTTGTATGTTTTTGTATGTTTTGTGTGAAAACTGACTTAACGTCAGCCCAGCTTACGGTGATCAAGTTACAACCTCGTTCCTAGGGTCCTCTCTCTTCCTTTCTCGAGAGAGGAAGAGTGAGGACCCTGAGAATGTTCAACTCGTTTGATAAAACCAGATTTTCCTGTTTCACTCCCCACTGACCAACCCACCCTCCCCCCCCCCCCCCCCCCGAATTTATCTGATATACACAATTGCTAATTTTTTCTGAATTGACTATTATCGTTTATTTGGAAGACTGAAAGCTTGATATGGATTAAAGAAAGTGGTCATATTTGTTTGGAAAGACAACGTATGGACATAGGACTCGAACCTGGGAATGTTGATTAATTTAACTCATCACCTACGTAAACACTTAATTGACCATCACATCGCTAGCTGCTCAAGGACAATATTTTAAACACCTTTAACCCATTGACTCCTAGGGGTTCCCCATTAACGAGTAAATCGTCTGGCGTTAGACAGAGTAAAATACTAAGTCTGACCGGTTTAGTCCGTTTTGGGTGTTAAAGTGCCCCTGTGATCAAAAAAACCACTTTCTTTTTTCCTTCAGATTTTGAAAGTGTGTCTGCTTGACACCTGACTGGCAAAATTTTGAGCTTTGATTTTTATCCAAAGGCCGTTTACTTTGAGTGTAAGTTTTGGATTTCACGGTCCGCCATTACTCACGTTCAAAGTGACCGATTGGACCTCAGACGGTTGGATCCAGGGAAAAGTGACGTCAGAGGCTCACTAGCTTAAAATTTCAGCGTGTGAACGCAGCTTATTATATATGCAAAGGGTGAGTTTAAAAGTCTGAAAGCCCAAAACCCCCGTGCTGCATATTAAGTAATGGTCCGGCTAAGAAGCAGGCAGAAAAACAATAGCCCGCGGCAATAGCGTCGGTTAGTTAAAATGTGCCAACATTTTTAATCAAATTAAGTTCGGCTGTTCCCATTGGTGTAAGCAGCTAAAAGCGCGAAATTTGAATTTCAATGAAAAATGTAATCGACTTGCCGTCTAAAAAATTAGATTCTGTTTCGTAGAACAAATCATTATGCCTTCAAAAACTATGTTTGTAAATATCGTCAAGATTCTATGCGCCATTTGCCGATTGGCGAATGGCGCATAGAACAATGCCCAAATTTGGCCGAGAGACAGAGATCAAGGGCATGGGGAAGAAGAAATCCAAAAAAGGCTTTTTTTTCATTTTTTTCTCATCTTTTTTCGACATTTTCCGATATTAGCCAATCAGATGCCTCGATTGGAGCAGCAGCTTCTAAGTACTTTTGCCGCTGGGCTGCCTGCTTCTTAGCCGGACCATTACTTAATTCTGCGGCGTACACACGTATTGCATTCTTAAACTAGTGAGCCTTTGACGTCATTTTCTCCTCGATCCAGTTCTCTCAAGAACATAATGTTAGTAATGGCAGACCATTAAATAGTAAAATTACAGTTAAAATAAAGAGGTGTCTTTTTGAAATCAAGGCTTAAAACGCGAGTCACTTAGTGTTTTGTTAACATACTGTAGTTTTGGAATCCAAAGAAAAATATGAATTGATTTTTTTGCCACAGGGGCACTTTAAAGGGTTAATTAATTTGATAATTCTGTGTTTACACTTGGCAACAAACAATATTAAACACTGCAAAAGGTCGGTTACCAACCTTCACGACAAAGCTAAACATTTTAAGATCAAAGCTTATGCCTAATAAATTATTAATCTAGCATAGGCCTAATTACTCTTCATCAATAATATTGTATGGTTATAGGGTTAGGGTTAAGGTTTTAAATATCCACCACTAGCCACCTCCATTGAGGTGAATAGTTGTTACGTAACACAAATTCGATCATAACCAAGTACTTAGATAGAAAAAACCCTTGCTTACACGGGCGGGAGTCTAAACATAGAGATGGTTTGCACCCAGTCTGCAATTGCTTGTGGACGAACAAAAGGAGCTAATGTGAGATCTTTTGCTTTCGTCCACCAACATGGCGGTGATGAGGCAACGGGAAAACCAGCTGTTGTCATTAATACGCCACTGAAACTTATTGTTCAAACATACTCGATCAAAATCAAATTGTCAATCGTTTTATCAATTCGTCCTAATGTCCTTGGGTTTTTGTTTTTGGCAGTAACACCATGTACATGTTAGTCAAGATTGGCCATTTTGTAATCACAACTCAGCTGTCTGGATCTCCTGTGTCTTACCTCAGTCAACAGCTTGGCAACTGCCTCATCTCCGTGAAGAGACTCTTTGACAAGTTTATAGTAAGTAAACATTTTGGTCATCTAGTGGAAGTCCATTTATTCAGCTTTTTTTCGGGGTTTAAGATAGTTGTAAAGGCCAACAGTGACCCAGCGTACTCAAAACAAATGTGACTATCGAGTTTTTTCTGTTTAATGAGAGATTTAGCATCGCGATTATGGCAAAACAGTAAACGTCAGGAAATTTAAACGAACATTTGAAGTTAGAGTTTCATAATAAAAATGGAACCCTTTACTTTCACTGATATAGAGCAGTAGTCGCTAACTAGTCACAATACAATACAATACA
>NC_090891.1:31649772-31654772 GCF_036669925.1 Montipora capricornis | reverse complement strand
TCGTGCAGAGTGGGACGCCTGAAATGCTCTGTTGTAAATATGTCGGTTCACGAGTGAAGTTGTCTCTCTGGCCTTTCTGTGGACGAATTCCAGGACCTACCGATACAAATAAGGCGAGATTTGAAAGCTAAAAACTCCCATGGATGCTGTATTTTGCTGGTAGGACTGGGTGGCCCGACACTTATAAAAATATCTTTGAAATGAGAATCGAGGCTGTTCCCTTGTCATGGAATGGCACAATTACCCAGAATTCATTTTGGGCATGAACGAGGCAACTAGAGAAGCACGAGACTGGCCCTCATCAAATGGCTGAAGCGCGGTCGGAGGAAAAAGTAAGAAGACGATTTCTAGCCAGATACTAAGCAGTAACCCTGGTGTGTGCAATTAACGTAGACTTTTGATTTCTGAACTCATTTTTATCATAGAAAATTTGCGACAAAGTTGTGCTTTCTTCGCTGTAATGCTCGTGTCAAGGGAACGGTATAATTTCAGTAAGAGAATAACGAGATATATATTTGCAGACTATCTGTTCTCTTATTACTAAAGTCAAAATCTACATCTCTATGCAATGAGCGCATTCAAAATTTCTTCATACTACTTTATAAACGTATGTTTTTGTTTTTCTTTTCCAAAAAACAAAACGGTTTTCCTACTTATATGAAAATTAGGTTTTCTCTCCCGTCCTGTTCTTAGGCATGACCTTCGCGGAAATTACATTCTGTCCCTCAATAAACCTAGAACAACCAGTTATGGTCTCATTTCTTTTTTGTTACGTATCACCTAAGTTGCGGAATGCCTCTGGGTTTATCCGTACCACAGAGTTTACTGGTTTCAAAAGAGAATCCAGGGCCGCATTTTGTACAGCGGCGTTTCTTTTTAATTTTAAATATATTTTTAAATATTATGTATTTACAGGAGCTCATCAAGAGGAGCCTGTATCTCCTCTAATTCCTTGAGTCAACCCTTTCCCGAGTAAATTTATTTTTAGGAATAGGTTTTTCCCGCGAAAAGTATCATAATTCCCTTCCGCTGAGATAGCTCTGTTTTGATTGGCTTTTATAACAGTGGGCGTGCTGAATGTCCCAAGGGAAATTGGCTTTTACAACAGTGAGCGTGCTGAATCTCCCAAGGGAGGTGTTCTATAAATAAATCTATTCGGGAAAGGGTTGACTCCGAGGCCAAGTATGGGAGATAGAGGCTCCTCTTAATGAGCTCCTGGTATTTAGCATGTATCTGTATATACTATGTATTTTAGCTGTAAATGTAACGTCTCGTGCTTATTCGGGAAAGGGTTGACTCCGAGGCCAAGTATGGGAGATAGAGGCTCCTCTTAATGAGCTCCTGGTATTTAGCATGTATCTGTATATGCTATGTATTTAAGCTGTAAATGTAATGTCTCTCTGAAGTTATTGGGAAATTGGAGATGAAATAGAGCTTATGCCTGTATGTATGTTACCTTAAGCAGGGCGCGTGCGCACACTTTGGAATCTGCGACGCCAATGCTTACCACATGAGAGATAAAATGAGTTTTAGCTTAAATATATAAGCCAATTAATTGTTACTCTAAATTGACAAGGGCGGTTTGGAGCTACGAGTAGGCGTGGGATTTGTCACATATGGTTTAGGGGCCGACATATCTCTCCCTCAATGCCGTACCGGGAGGTAGTTTAGGCGAGGTCGGTAGCAAAAAGCAGCGAAGACCCAACTGCGTGCAAAAGCGATCGCACGGGCCGAAATCCCGTGATGACTCGTTTGGTGCGACGCTCCAGCGCCGGATGTTTGGAGGTACTGCGTTTTTTTCTCTTGTTCAAACTTTCTGTCAGCGCATGCGTAAATGTACCTAGCCTAGCGAAAAAACTAACACGCCGGTTTTTACTAGGAATCATTGTGATATTTCAGTTGATTGTACAGGCTTAAACGTAACGTAAGAAAGAGATACGCCCTAAGAGATGGTTTCATGTAGGGTGGCATGCGGGGGTGCATGACGCGTGGCATTGTGGATGCATAGAAATAGTGTGACAAAAATGGCGGACCACGTTATGTAATCGAAGGAAATACTTCATCTCCATGCGGCGTATATTTCAGAGAACTCTTACCTTAAGTTGTAATGAGAGACCTTTTTGGAGACAAAGGCACTCTTATTCAGCAGTGCCTTGTTTAAAATGGGAGAGAACAGAATTCAACGGCGTGGATGTAAATTTGAATCAGTTGGGGGAAAGTGTCTCGCTGGAACAATTTGATAGAACGTTAAGAGGTATGTTGATGTGATGCATCGTTTCCATCCAAGGCTGCAGACTATCTTACAAACGTTGCCAACTAGAACTAAGAAAAAGGGAAGTATAGGAGAAATGCGTGGCTGATGTGAAAAGTCCACCTTCTTAGGTGACCGATTAAAGTCTCTTCTACGAGAAATTAAAATCATTGTTTCTAGACAGTTTGTAAAAGGAACCAGAGTATCGTTGCGTTGCTGAGTCCTGATTAATTCCTTTCACATGCCTTGGTTTTAGTTGTTATTTTCTTTTCTTTGTGTCACTGTTTTGGTGGCCTTCCATTCAATGTTTATTTTTAACCCATACGCCCTAAAATGGCTGTACTTATATAATTTTCTGCTTTGTCAAATTTAGAGAGCATTTTACAGTGGAGAAGGGAATCAAAGAAATCAATTTGGATGAAAGTGCCAATTTCTCAAAGTTACTTGATTCCTGTTGCATTTACTCATGGCTTCAATTACCACCATGCTGTCGGCAACTATGCAATGCTGCTAAAGTGGCTCCCTCAACAGGTTGCCTGCAATGTGCCGCCATACGCATCACACCAGATTGGAGTTGCAGGTATTGGTGTATTTAAAATTTATTGCTTATCCATAAAGTGCTTTATCAGCAAATTGAAAGGTCAATGAAATTTGGTTTTATCCAACCTCATTCCCAAGGGCTCTTATCTCCCCACCCCAGAGGGAGTGAGGAAAGAAAGACCCTGGTTGAGGCTGGTCATGTGTCTCCCAAAAAGTAGGAGATGACAAAAAAAAAACAACTGGAGGGATGGGTGGCCAAATCGTAGATTTGTCTTTCCTGAGCTCACTATAAAGAAGGGGAAAAATTTACCAAAGAGCAGCAACAATAGATGAAAAATAATAGATTTTCAGTACCCTGTAGGCAAAACAGCAACCATGTCTCTGCCAAAATAAACTACTTTCAAGCACTTTACTCGTTTTGGCTTTAGATTTCTATTTCCATAGCTGCTTTCCAAAATCAAACATTTGAAGATTGCTGAAAAAACATGGCGACTGATCTACCCAAGCTTCAGCGGACGATTCAAGCTTTGTTTTGGCTGTGACAAATACCAGCAGCAACAACATGTGGAAAAGTGGGTCCCCTCCCAACGTGGAAAATTTGTCATCAAGACATGTGACCAGCCTGAGCGAGGGTCTTTCTTCCTTCGCTCCCTTTGGGGTGGGGACATGAAAGACCCTGCGAATGAGGTTGGGTTTTATCAAAGAAGTTGGCAAGGGCAAATTAACCACCATGGCTCATCAGAAAGCATTTCAACTTGTTTGATAATCCGAAATTTTCACTTTTTTCTCCTCACCAACATAGCACCACATTCTTTGAACAAACTAATCCTGTCATTCATGTGTTAATGGTTAAATGGCCTGTTTGTTTCAGGTATGGTTCTTAACGAGGAAAAAAATGAAGTCTTAGTTGTTCAGGACAAACACATGGTACAGCTTAGCTATGATAACTTCTGCACTGTAACTGTAGTTCAGGTTATACCGGTAAATACTCACAACAGAACTTTTTTTATATAGAGAACCAAAAATCCCTTTTGAAAACAGGGTTTAAAAAAGCACAACTTAAAAGAACTAATGGAGTAATGCTATCGAGGATTTTAACTGCATGGGTATCTTGAATGGTCCTTCTCTCATGGGTTACTGCCCATACCGAGTCTGAGTACAAATCCTCAATCTAGGGCATTACTAAAGCATGAAACAGAGAAACACCGAAACAGCAAAACGAAACTGTACAGTGTATGATCCCACCATACGTTGAATACTAACCGACAAAGATTGGAGTCACGGTGTTTCAGTGTTTTGCTGTTTCATGCTTAGTAATGTCCCTCAAACTAGGGATTCATCAGCACAAATGCTAGAAATGAGGAACTTATCTGAGAATACAGCCTTATAAATCTCACATTAAAGGTCAACATTTCATCAGGCCTGTTAAAATAGAATAGATTAGTCTAAGAATATTTTCCAGTTGAACGTGACTTGAAATTTATGTCTGAACTGGGAAGGTTGAGGCATGAAAACCGTAAAGCACCATTGAGCACATGAGGAAATCTTAGCTCGGTAAAATGCTTTAACTGCGAGCAGGATGTGAAGAGGGCTCGATTTCCACCGCTCACTCAAGTTCAGGTACATGTATCCTCCCTGAGAATAGACAGCTGGACGCTTGAGCGACAGATTGTAACATAAATTCAAAATGTAATTTGCGCAAAGTTAATAGTTGCAGGGAAATGGCATTAGACATCCCAAAACACTGATTTTAACGAAACAGTAATGACATAACTATGCTTTGTGAAGTTTTTAGATGATGTGAGCTTGAGTGTGTGGTTAAATGGTCAATAAAATTATAATGTGAGCTTGAATTCAACCGGAAAATCATCTTTGGCACTTCAGATCTCTCATGCGGTTGGCCTCACTGGCTCATTCTTTCTGCCACCAATAACCTCAGCAATAATTTCCATTGACCTTGAAGAATTTTACTTCCTCTTACATCTGCAAAGTCTGAAGAGAAATTGCAATAGTAATAAATTTGAAAGCAATATTTTGCCCTTGGCGCTGACTGGGAAATTAAAGGAGTTTCCAATCTCAGATGGTAGAAAACGACACAATACCATTCTAACCAGCTTCTCAAACACTTTTCCATTGTCGAAATCTTGGATGTTTCCCACCTTAAAGGCACTGTAAACCTCAAACACAGGCCAGGTCAAAGATACATGTA
>NC_090891.1:31637272-31644772 GCF_036669925.1 Montipora capricornis | reverse complement strand
GATAATGTGGAAGCACTCATAAGTCCCTTACCTTACTTTAAACTCTCAAAGTACAATGTGTAATAAATTTCAGTCACAAGAAATGACAAATTATCTGAAGTATGCATAATTTGTACAAATCTGCAATATTGAGGACTGTTAACTTTCTGGTAGCTATGATGTGACATAATTACTGTGTTCACATAATATTCTGGTCCCTATTATAAATTTGTGGTTTCCATTGTATTATACATGTAATTATGCAGAAATTGAATACATCTTGGTCACCTTGTCCATACTGATTGACTTTGAAGCAGTGTTCATCATATCAGCAACTATCGTTTTGTCTGTGGGAAAAAGTTATGAGATTGCCATCAAGTCTCAGAATAGCCCACAGTTAATTTCTTGTAAAAATATTCGTGGAAGCCAGCCCTTTCAACCCTAAGAGTGACGCTTGTACATTTTACTCTGGTTGGTGCCAGATTTGACTTAGTCCATTCTACAGTCTCACCACAGAGAGAAAGCCTATGTCCCTATTACTTTTAATAACATGTATTTATCAGGTGTTAATAGCAATCTTGCTACCTGCCTTTAGTTATTAAAAAAGACAAACTAATTTTTATTGAAAAGATTGTTTTCCTGCTCTGAAAGCATATCCTAGTCTAAAATTATTTCTGACTCAGAGCAATCAGTATTTAATAAGAAATATTTTGATGCTATCACAATGTCTTCATTAGTTGAGTGGTTGATTTCATCATCAGTGACTTGACTGTGATCCTCTGATGTTAAAAAAACAAAAGGTCAGAGTTTTAACATCAGAGGATCATAATATTTATATAAGGACAAAGGCCAGGTTAAGAAAGCACTTTTCATCAAGGCAGTGCTGCTCAGTGGTTGGGATGCTTGCCTTGAGATCTGGAGTACCCATGTTCACGACGCCCATTCTAACCACTTGTTGAATTTGTACCAAGCTCTGACAGAGTCAGGACATGTTGATTTTTAATCCTGACCACACTTGTAAATAGCTAACTGGTTTGCCTCAGGCCAGTTAGGATTCTTAACAGTTGTTGTTGTTATTGTGCTGTTCTGTCGTTTTGTGATTGTGTTTCATTGGCCCTGAAAAGCCCCTATGGGGAGACTCACTGGTCAATTAAGTATGTATGTAATTGTAAGTCTGACACTTAATTGGGATGGAGGTCTGGACCAGCTAACCTTCTATCAACTAAAATGGTCATGTGGTTTACAATCATGTGACCGATAAAGAAATCAACCACTCGAAACATTGCTGGCTACATGTACCTAAATACTGATTGCTCTGAGTCAGAAAATTTTGGTTATGCAACACATTCAATCTTGTCATTGCATATGGTATGGGATTACATGTAGAAATCTGACAACAAGATTTGATTACCTTTGAGGGAGGCATTTTTCACCCAAGCTTGTGCTGCTGGTAGGGACTTGGGATTCATTACAGCTTTCAATGCCTAAAAATTGACGGAAGAGTTGATGTGTGCAAATCCCTTTTAAATATTAATACCGGTAATTAGTTATCTAATGTACAAAACTGCTCAAGTAGCATTGACTACTGCAATGGTCAAGACTGCCTAGCTAGCTGGCAGTATTGTTGGTGCTATAGTCAAATTAATGAGCGGCAAAGCCGCACAGAGAATGAGGAGGGATGCTATTTCACATCCGCTCTCCCCATTTTCTCATGCCTACAGTACTGCCAGCTACTTTACATCCTTCTATCAGCAGTTTGAACATATGTTTTACAGTTGAACCCGTCTATAACGGCCCTGTATTAAGCGGCCAGTTTTCAAAGTCCCAATTTTCTGCTCATACAAACACTCTATTTGTTACCTGTATTAGGTGGCCACCTCTATTAAGCGGCCGTGGCCATCCTGTAGCAGTCCAGTACTAGTATATATGTTTGTCTTTCTTTGTTATTTTTACCTATTAAGCGGCCACCTTTGAATGGAAACGGTAAGCCACGTTATTTTATGCAGTATTTTACTGTGTTTAAAATGCGATCTATCATCACTATAAAGAAATAAAATATACAAAGCTATTGTAAGCTGTTAATCGGCTGCTTAGTATAATTTGTTAACCCTTTCTAGGTGTCCGCAATGTTCTAAAGTATAGTTAGTACAAAATCATGAACGCAAAAAAAAAATCCTTTCGAACATGCATCACTCTAGCCAGAAATTTCTATTCAATTGGCTTGTTCTTCAACCATGTGATGGAGAATGAATTGCCTTCAAATGTATACTCGCAAGGGATTTCTAGGCCATAACCTCCACCTCTGGTTAGTCACTTGTCCTTTACCATATTAAACTTTCCTGTTGTTTGTTGGCCGTTTCAAAATGATATGTTTATTACACCACTAAGTTACAAGTTGGCAATTTTGTTTAAAGTATAGTTCGGTGAAAAGAGTGTTGATTGTCTTATTGTTTCCTTGCAAGAAGAGCTTTTGTATGGTATGCCATTAAAATTGACATTAGACCATGCCCAGTGAGTATTTTTAGTAATCCTGTATTAAATGGCCACCAGTGTATGAAGCAGCCAGTTCCTCAAGTCCCAAGGGTGGCCGTTTATATACTATTCTGGTTTGACTGTAGTAGCTATGATCAAAGGACGCTGAAACAGATGTTTACATTAAGGATTAATCACTCACTGAAAAACTTTGACGTCCAAACCGGCCAGACTTAGTATTTTACTTTGTCTACTGCCAGACGATTTTACTCGTCAATGAGGAACCCCTGGGAGTCAATGGGTTAAACTGAGAACCTTGAGCTCTGAAACCAATGCACTTTATGCAGGAATCTCTCACCTCCTCTGCCCCTCTCTTCTCCTTATCTTTCATTTCCCACAGTGTGTAATACATTGTCTGCTGGGCATCATTTGGTTCATCTGGTTCATAACCTTCTATAAATTCAAGAGAATGGAAAATTTATGTTGGCCATTTATGGTAATTTCAGGGAAGTCAAGGGAGACTGCAACAGTGATACTGGGGAATTGCTGTTTCAAAAACTATATATATACCATTTTAACAAGGCAAATTATAACTTCAGCAAAGAAGTATATACCATCATAAGGGTCCTGTCCGAGCTTTTCTTTAGCTTTAGGAAATCCTTTTGCTTGCCTGAGATGAAGTCGTAGAAATGATCTGGAAAGAAGAAATAATGGGAAACAAGACAAATCAAATAATATTGAATGGTTTTTTTAATGAAATGGAAATAAACATCTCCAGTGAGTGGTAGTAAGTTAGCCTCAAATAGAGCTGCCCTTTTTGGAGCCTGAGCAGAGTGAGTTCACAATTTCTTCAGCTAGAAATTCCTCTTTAATTAGCTCATTCTTCACGGAGAATGTATCGCCTTCAAATGCATACTTGCAAGGGATTTAAAGTCCATAACCTCCACCTCTGTTAACCCATTGGCATCCAAACTGGCCATACTTAGTATTTTACTTTGTCTTACGCCAGCCGATTTTACTAGTCAATGGGGAACCCCTGGGAGTCAACGGGTTAAGCACTCACTGAAAAACTATGTCTACAATAAAAGGCTTGCCCTTTACCCTAACTTTCCTGTTGTTTGTTGGTGGTTTAAAAAATGTTACATAATTATTATACCATTAAGTTACAAGTTGCCGCAATTGTTCACTTGAAAGAGTGTTGATTGCCCTATTGTTTCCTGACTCATGAAGTGTTTTTGTATGGTGTACCATTAAAATTGACATGAGACCATGCCCAGTCAGTACTTTCAGTGATCCTGTACTGAGGGGCCACCTGCATTAAGCTGCCAGTCCCTCAAGTTCCGCGGGTGGCCGTTGTATACAGTACAGGTTTGACTGTATTTTGTTTTGAAACAGTTGAAACAGCCCAAACCTTTGGTAATAGCATTAGGCCTAAGCACTATAGTTTAGATCATGTAGGTAAAGTAAAGGTTTAGGTTTTTTCAGTTATGGTTAAACAATGGCCCCTGCAACCTGCATTTTACACCCTCCGTTCCACATCAATGGTGTTATGAGTCCTGCAAGTAGAATTCCTTTCTATCAAAGCCGACTCCCATTCTCGCTCTGTCAACAATAATTTAATGTTGCCACTTGAATGATAAACACACGTCAAAGCAACTTGACACAAACACTTCCACCACAACAAGACATTCACAAACCTTGTTGGATGAGGATTATTTCGCCTTGTTGGTGAAGACGGTCGACATGGAGTGAGTTCGCGAAGAGCTTTATAATTGTGCGTTGCTGAGTATGTCGTAACAAAGTGGTTACTCTTCACGCGGGGAAGTGGATTCCCAGGGTCTTCCCACATATTCTTCCAAGATTGACGCGATAGACTGCGAATTGTATCCAATTCTGTCTTCGAAATTCCATCCTTGGTTTTCTCGCGATCTCTTAATTCTACCGCAGACTTGGATCGAAAACGATGGTTATGAGAGTAGTCAGGATTTGTTAAAATGTGCGTCATCTTCACATATATAAGTTCCGCTTTGAATTGAGCAAGGTTTCGAAGTCCTGTTGTAAGTTGTTTCGGTGATCTAGAATTTCATGTTTAACAGTCTACAAAGTCAAAAATTAACTCCACTTGTCGTAGAAGTCATGGAAGGAGTTACATGATCGCTGCGGCGTCCCGGCATAGTAAATCATGCAAAACTGACAACAATCCATCACCTGGTAACTTTAATTTATGCTTCTTGTAATAAATAATTCAATGCAAATTTATGTGCCCTTTAAGGAAAGAGGGGAATGGTGAAAACTGAGGGGCTTTAATACTCCAAGGGAAAAAACATGGAACTATTTTTTTTCTTTTTGTATTTTATTTATTCTTATTGTTTACGTTTAGTAATAACAAAAAAAAAATGACTACATTAGGACAACACTAAGCTACAACACACACACGCACAAACTACATTAAGGCTACCTAAGCTGATAACAACAAACTGAGAATATTAAGTTAACACGTTTCGACGAGGCCGCGAGGGTTGTGAACACTTCTGCAATACGTTATTGCCCTTGTCTACAATACTTGCCCCACTTTTGAAGATGAAAAGCCAAACTCTTTCCACTTTTTGAAATAGCAGTCTCCAACTCATAAACAGCTTTAATTCTGGAAGTACATACTCGGAGAGATGGTACGAGAGCGTTGATTCTACAATAATATACGTACTGCTTAGCAATAAGCAGGACGTGATTAAAAAACAAGAAATCGTCTTTGCGCTCCCAACTACCAAAAATTATATCCGCCTTAGTAAGTAAATCTACTTTAACACCAAGATCATTAAAAGCCAGTCCGAGAGATCCTTCCAGAATGAGAGAACATAGGGGCAGGAAGTAAACAAGTGCTCTAGAGATTCGTCCGCATCTTCACAAAAGGAACAGTCAGATGATAGTTTTATACCAACCTTTTTCAAATAGACATTCGTTACTAAATATCTATTTAATATTTTGTACTGAAATTGTCGAGTCTTTGAATCCATTGCAACAGTGAAAGGAAGGCTATAGATCTTCTTCCAACCTAAAACGACATTAGCATACTAAACTGCTTCGTATTTCGATTGAGCTGTCGGTTGTTTAATAACGCTAGAGCAAAGTTCTTTGTACAAGGCCTTAGAAACCACTTTGCTAAGCGCTACATTTTGACCATTCAAACAAAGTTGAGTATGGTTCTCTGAATCAAAAGGCTCTAGATTGACATTCTGATATATCTGTGAAGACTGACGATACTTTGTTGGCAAAGCATCGCACATAATTTCCAAAAATCACACCAGGGTGCCAATCCATTTTTTCCGAGCGCTAAATCACCTAATGAAATTATCCCTTTATCAACAAGTCTACGATTCTAAAAAGACTTACTTACCATCAACACAAATATGCTTATTATTCCAAATAATAACTTCGGACAGTGTTTCTTGCGAAATATCGTAACTATTCATCCTACTCGCAACTGAACATTGCGCAAAGCAGCTAACACATTCTTCGTAGAACCTCGGAAGCTTCACTCGCAATTTCTTCATATCAAAATTGCAGCTTAAAATGAATTTACCTCAAACCGATTTCAAATAATACGATAGAATGGTCTTCCAGCTGCTAGGCTCATTACTCGCGAATTTCTTACAGCATAGTATTCTCTGAGTCTTAATCATAGATTCCAAGTGTGGAGCTTTAAGACCGTTATCCTCAATGTCATTGATAAGCGTTAGACGTTTAACTTTATCTTTACCCTTCCAAATAAAATCGAAAATTAATTTATTTGCCTCAGATATAATCTCTTTGTTAAGGCTTATCATACCAGCACGATACATAAATATTGGAACTATAAATGTCTTAACGATCTGAATTCTGCCTATAACGGTTAGGTCTCTCCACTTCCATATCTTTAATTTTGTTTTGATGGAGTCGATTATTTCATCAAAGTTTAGCTTCTGTTTAAGACGATAATCATATGAGAAGTATACCCCTAAGATTTTCAAGGCTTTCTTGACTTTGATATTATGCAATTCATAATCATCACTTACTGCAGGATCTTGATTACCCAAAAACATTATTTCCGATTTCTCAAAATTAATCTTGAGACCTGAAAGCAGACCGAATTCTTTTACAAGCTTAAGAAAATTAACTAGAGAGCAATCGTCCCGCAAAAAAGCTGTCAAGTCATCAGCAAAGAGTCCCATTTTGATTTCCTCATTATTAACATCGATTCCTCGAATGCTTTTGTCACTACGGAGATTGATTGCTAATATTTCCATACAAATAATGAACAGATATGCCGAGAGGGGGTCCCCTTGTCGCACACCTCTCTGCACTTGAAAGGGTCCGGTAGAAAAACCATTATTTAAAACACAGCTCGAAATATTATTATAGAATGTATATATCCACTGTTTAAAGGACGGGCCAAAATTAAAAACAGAGAGGGCCTCAAAAATAAAGTTCCTGCTTACTGAATCAAAAGCCTTTTGAAAGTCAATAGCAATAATTTTTCCGTTTATCTTGTGGGTCTCAGTATACTCCAAAATATCCTCAATCGCTCTCACTGTATCAAACACAGTCCTTCCCTTAACATGCGCGCTTTGATTATGATGTATAATTTGGGGTAATACAGTCTCTAGTCTTCTCGCAATTGCCTTGGAACCAATTTTGACATCCACATTAATCAATGATATTGGCCTCCAATTGGAAATATTTCTTTTGTCCTTGTCTTTCTTTTCTAGTAAAGTTATAATTGCTTGTTTTTGAGAAAACATGGAACTATGGTTTCTAGTGGTTCTTTGGAAATTTTCTCGACCAACTTGAAACGTTGGCCGGCAACGCCGGCCGGGCGAAACCAAGGTGTTTTTGTAAGTGTGTGGTTGGGGGGAGGGGTCAGTAGGTCTCTTTCTTGACACATATTAGACATTCCTTTGATTTGTGTGTAACCAAGACACCGATTGAGACAAATAGCTCAACGCTGAATTTTCCAACGTCAACTTTTGCTGTTGAAACATTCCTTTCTGTGCATGTCAGCTCCGATCCCCT